>NC_089792.1:41571638-41582177 GCF_040412425.1 Macrobrachium rosenbergii | reverse complement strand
TAAATTCATAATTAATTCTCTCCACATGATAAGTCAGAATATAAAAAAATAAAAAAATGTCAGCCAACAGATTATGGTTTCAGGTGCAATTTCTCTTGGTTGAGAATATTCGTAGCCTCGAGGAAAAATACAACCAGGTTCCTTGTCTTTAATTTAAAGTATTTAATTACATTAGATATTAATGACATTACATTAGATATTAATTAATGTAAGTATTAATTGCACACTGAAAAAATTATTTCAAGTGTTGGCGAATAAATGAATAGATGAAGCACCGTTTTGTAATTTTTTTTTTTTGCTCCAAGCACAAATCAGTGTAAAAAGATAAACTTGTGCAGATTCAGGTACAGTTCGTTTTTATGTATTTTAAAAAGAACTAGTGTATTTGCACGAACTGTTCAATTCAGATGAAAATATGCAGAGGGCTGCTGTAGTTTTGGCCTCTCAAGAACATTTGTTCTTGAGTGGCCCTATTTATGCAGTATATTTAACCCCCCCAAAACAAAGTATATTAATGATGGTGAATGTTTATGGAATTAAATGAATCTTAACTGACCGGCAAATCATATATCATAATGTTACTGAGAAGCACTATATTCAAGTCATTTATAAGAATAAATAAAACATCCCATTATCTTTCTAAGCAAAATTCCTCAGGTTGAATGCCCACTCGTAAAAATCCATACACACCAAATATATTTTTGCGTACTGCATGTTTTGTGATTTAAATGAAAGAAAGCTCAGATGGTTGCGTGAATGAATGCAGTAATTGCAGAGTAATATAGAAGCAACTGCAAATGTTATACACAGGAAAGGAGGAGTGGATATTTGGAAACTTTTCACGTTTGGGAGTCTTCCCCTGCTTTGGCACCTTAACAAGGCTATCACAGTGTCGTTTGTAGAACACGACAATATGCCAAATGCTGCCAGTGTAAATCTAACAGGTATTTCTTCCGCGAACTGTTGTGCCTTTACTCGCAGAATTTGTTAATTTTCTCTCATGCCTCCTTAGTTATATGTAACGCGAGATACAATTTTTTTTTTAACGTTGCTTCAGTGTTTGCTTACGAACTCGATAATCGTGGATTTTGATGATTTCAAATTAAAATTGAGCCACGTTTTATCTCTCTCTCTCTCTCTCTCTCTCTCTCTCTCTCTCTCTCTCTCTCTCTCTCTCTCTGTTTACGTTTGTTTGTGTGTGTACCTCTGCAAAAAAATAAACCATGTCAAAGCTAACAGCGAGCAACCACATGAACAAAGCCGGGACATATTCGTCTCACCATGTTTTGCTGAATTCAAGTTTCTGACGCCCGTATTTTTCCGTCGGTCTCTCGTTAATTTCCAGCTGCTTCACAGGTAACCTTCAATTAGAATCAGCCTCTGCACCCTTTTTGGAGATTTTTCATGTTCTGTGGGATAAAAACGCGGCAAAAATGAGGTTCAATAGAGATTTCATCTTGTAAAAGCATGGAATTATAATTTGGACTCTCATTCATCTCTCGCCATGCATATATGAGGGAAGAAAAAATATTGGTTTCGATGAGATAGGTGATATTACATTCACAAACATTCTCTCTCTCTCTCTCTCTCTCTCTCTCTCTCTCTCTCTCTCTCTCTCTCTCTCTCTCTCTCTCTTCGTGTGTTTTCCTCCTTAGGTCTCACCTTGCAGAATGTGACTTCAAAGAGATCACTCTTTTAATGAAGCACTTTGATTCTCTTCTCATTGTTTTTGCTGACTTATTCATGTGTGTATGTCTGCCTGTTTACGTTTGTGTGTAATGCAGCTGTTTTGATTTGTATTATACTTCTCTAATCGACGTCCAAAGGACGGCAACTCGCGTTCCCAAAGAAGTCGACTCCCATCCCGAAGGGGGGACGGAAGTACCTTCATTCTGCGTACTTGTTAAGAAACCAGGGAAGAGAAGCTGGCTCCGTGGTGGACGAGAAGTCTAAACATGGAGTTCATTAGGCTGCCTGTAGATTATCATTGTTAAGCACAGAAGAAATAAATAAAAATCTGTGCTGTGTATTTTAATATATTTCGATTTACCAGCAGACTTTCTTTTTAGTCAATTAGTATTACTTCTTTCTTCCTTATTGCCCTTAACATTTCTAGTATCCATTCTTTCCCGTCTATACCACACTGTATATAATTGTATATATATATATATATATATATATATATATATATATATATATATATATATGATATATTATATATATATATATATATATATATATATATATATATATATTTATATTATATATTTATATATATATGTACATGTGTGTGTATATATATATATATATATATATATATATATATATATATATATATATATATATATATATATATAAGGAAGAATGGTACTGAACTGGTAAAAAGACAATAGGGGAGGAGAAGGAAATAAAGCTAAACAAATGGGAAGGAAGTCTGATAATAAATGTGTTTATACAGAAGGGAGATGTTATGGAATGTGGTAACTATAAGCCGAGTAAGCTAACAGAACATTAACTGGTGTTGGAAAGGACATTTCATGAGAGTTAGAGCAGTTGTGCAGATTGGTGAAGAGCAGTGCGATCTGATGAGAAGGAGAGGCCGGGTACTCATGATCAGTGCTTACCTGTCGGTTCATCGAAACTGACGCTAAAACTTACGCGTAGACGACAGTTTGTGGGCGGAGTCAGTCGCCTCACCAGAACTGATGAACTGATGGGATTACCTAAACTTCTTCCAGCCGTAAGTTCCTCATTGGATGAGTCGGTAGAGTTCTCGTTCTAGCTCTGCAGGGCCCGAGTTCGATTCTCCTGCCGGCCAATGAAGAATTAGATGAATTTATTTCTGCTGATAAAAATTCATTTCTCAGTATAATGTGGTTCGGATTCCACAGTAGCTGTAGGTCCTTTGCTAGGTAACCAATTGGTTCTTAGCCACATAAAATAAGTCTAATCCTTTGGGCCAGCCTAAGAGAGCTGTTAATCAGCTCAGTGGTCTGGTTAAACTAAGGTATACTTAACTTCCAACCGACTGACATGTGATCGCACGTTTGGACAGGTAAGCAACGATTTTATGACAGTTCGCCACCTGGTTTCGCCTGGGAAGGATCTCAGCTGCTCAGACCAGAATATGACGAAACTATGTATAGGCCTAATTCATTTCATTGTTAAACCCTGTGGCACTATTTGTAGACTTGTGAGTCTAATTCTTATGATAAAAAGTAAAAAAGATATTTCCGTGTGATAGACAATTTAGTATAGGCCTTGGCCAGTGTCCTGCCTATTTATGAAAGGTGTTACTAGTGCAAGTAGGCTTCACGGTCCATTTCATATATAACCCCCAGTTCTAATTTAACCTTATTCATTAATATTTTATGAGAATAGACATCTTTCTTTAATAGGAAATATTTAGACCATACTCTGTTACGCCTTTTGCTTCTTTCGTATTTTTAAGTGAATTGCCATAGCAGCTACTCTACGTAGCTCCACCTCCTTATCAGCCAGCCAGCGTAGTTTCCATCGCTGCCATACAGTGTTGCCACGATGAAGGCTACGCGAGAACTGAGGCGATGACCTCGAGTTGACGTCGAACGGTCGCCAGTGAACTGGCATGTAAATCTGATCGTGAATACCCGGCCTTGCAGTTGATGCTGTCTTTACAGCAACGCAATTACAGGAAAGGAGCATAGAAAACTATGCGTGAATTTGATATTAAACGACATCTGTAGTTTAATATTTGTGAATATAAAAATGTCACCGTGTATCAGACAAAGTTCGCTCTCGAATGATGAACTGCAGGACGTTTAATAATAGTATCCATCTCTCCATTCCAACTTTTATTCTCATGAAGCTTTCTGGTTTCTGCTTTTAACCCATCATCAGCTGCAAATATTTATTTTATATAATTTCAACAGAAAGTCAGAATTAATTATGAATCGAATACAAAGTCGAGAAGTCAAAAAAGCAAATACCACAACATTGTAAGTTGAAAATTAGAAACATAAGATGAATACCCTAACAGAATAACCAAAACCAAAAAATATTTTCAACAATATACATTAACAAAGGCGACATTACAATGTCATAGTAACGTAAATTGAAAAAATGCAATATGTAAATTGTGTACACTGACAACATGAAACCTTACATACCTAAACCAATTTTAAGGGAAAACTGGAGCTGTCATTATTTAAAGTCAGCTTCAAGGACTTGATAAGGACACTTTCTGCAATACGGATCTCTGATAAATGATTTCCTCTATTTATAATGGAAAATTCTTCTGATACAACTGATTCATTACAAATGTTTTCTGAACGCTCGCTCACGGATGACCGCAGGGGTTTAGCAAGAAAATATTTTGTTCTGTAGTTTATTCCTGCATGTTCCAATGCTCTGACTGTAGGGACCTACAATATTTCTAGATCCTTAATAGCAGTTATTACAAGCTGCACATTTAAACTTGCAAACAATGTCAGAACACCAGTTATGAGGGATCTTGTCTCTGCTGTGGTGGAAAAAAAGTTGTTCGTACATAAATTTTACGGAAATGACGGTCAGTTATTCTCCTTAAGTTTTTGTTGATTCCTTGCACAGTTGGTACTATTATTGCACGTCCTGCAGTTCATCATTCGAGTACGTTTTCTGAGAGGGACCCCATTAGTAGAAACAAATATTCCTATATGTATATATTGTGTGTATATAATACACACACACCCACACCCACGAGGGTACTGGGAAACAGCTGCAGGGTGTGTGCATTGTGCGTGTGTGTATACTTATATACATAAATGAATATATGTATGTATGTATGTATGTATGTATGTATGTACACTACGTGCAGGTATGTATATTCACACATCCTGTTGCTGTTTCCTCAGTACCCTCGTGTATCTGCATTGGTTAGGAGGTGGGACTGACAGTGGTATGACACTCAGCAGAAACATTGCTAGATATCCTTTGCCTCTTCGGAGAAGAGCGCATTAGTTTGCTGCTTTTTTTCCTTCCTCCTTTTGCTAAACGATTTTAACAGAGTTTAAGCTCGTTTCATACCTGATTAATTGGATCTGATTTTATTTTTGCAATTAACTCCGAACCTCTATTCAAGTGTTTCACTGCACTTTGAGAAAACTTTTATTTTGCGTAGTTCGTTTACCAAATTTCATTTTACCGAATGCGCTTCTGCCCTAATGTTAATAACCACAGACCAGAAAATGGACTGGTATGAAATTCGAGAAGTTGTTTAGATGCTCGTGTTTCATGTGCTGTAGATTCCCATTTTTCAACGGCTGAGAGTCAGGTCTGTTATAATTTCTTCTGAGCGGTTGGCGTTTAAGACGTTTTTCTTAAACATGAATGTGTGAACACTGTTGGGCTTAGATATGTCCCAGCAGGAAGGGAATAATACAAAGAACACTGAAGTAGTTATCAGTCCTTATTAGTCGTATCTTAATTCATGCAGATTTGTCAAAAAGAAGAAAGGAAATGAGACTGATTTTCCCGGTTAACCTTGTGCTCATTTTATGTTATGGTATGCATAGATGTATATATATACATATATATATATCACATATATATATATACATAAATAAATATAAACATATATTTTTATGTATATCATATATATATACATATGGAAATATATGTATACAAATATATATAAATATAGACATATATATATATTTATATATAATATATACATATATATAATATTTTTTTGTATATATATTAAAACACTTAAATATTTCTTGACAAATAAACTCTAATACCGAATTCACTTTACCTTGGAAAAACGTGCACCTAGAATGATATTACATAATGGCTTCACATATAAGTCATTGTCATCCCTGTATCAACCCGAATAGGCATAGGTTTGATCCCGATTTTAGCCAGAACTATTGTATATGTACTAAATACATATATATATATATATATATATATATATATATATATATATATATATATATATATATATATATATATATATATATATATATATATATATATATATATATATATATATATATTTATATATATATATATATATATATATATATATATATATATATATATATATATATATATTTTTTATATATATTTAAATATATTTCTTATATATATATATATATATATATATATATATATATATATATATATATATATATATATATTATATATATATATATATATATATATATATATATATATATATATATATATATATATGTATGTATATATATAATGTATAATATATTCAAGTGTGTGCAAAAAATTGTATATAAGTAGAGTGCGTTTGTACATCGGACATATTTGTATTTCACGTAAGATATTGTGGTTTAATATTTTTTCTTATATGCGTGCCGTATTAGAGACTGTTTCATTCTATATCATGTACATTTAATCGTGTGAGAGCTAAATTTAACAACACATTTTTAAAGTGTTTTTTTACTACTGTTTACTCCTTGAAGGCTAGGTTTTAATACAAGTGAAAAATGAAGGCCTCTACACATTCCTTGCATTGTTTAATATTAAACTCTCTTGAATATTTTTAAATTTATTTTCTCGTGCCCATGTATATGTTTTTTGGATTAAATTGACGAAGGCCCAGTAGAGTAGAGGGAGGCTTTGTATTTATAAATGTCATTAAATCCTAATCAATCTTTTTATATTTTGGATTGAATCCTCCTGATTATCATAGTCTGTTAGATATTTTTATACAATCAGAACATCATAGGACCAGGATATTCATGTCATCTTGTAGGTAAAATGTTATTTTTAGGTCATCGACATGTTAGTAAATAGAGACGTGGGACACTTTCAGGTTTTTGCGGCATCAGTGAGCTTGGCCTATAGAAACACCGAATTAGCCTTTCATTTGTTAATAGCACAAAGCTCGGTAATATAGCCTGGTATGTTTTTTCAATGTCCGACCTAGTGCGCAACTCTGGAGTAACCAACGACTTCTGAGTGATAGAAGCATGTTGCAAGGCAAACATGTTATTTAATCAAGAACTTAATACATATCCTATTATAGCTGGACTAAAACGGAACCATTATTATGCGGCTAAGTTGGCTTAGTACCCATTGTTATTTTGCTTAGCTTTTGCGGTGCCTCGTATGACTTGACTAAATTATACCCTTTAGGTTCACTTGACCTACATGCCCCAGTGCGTTCAAAGGTTAGGACAAGGGAGGAGCGTTCCAATGGTCTTCGCGCGAATTGAGAGAACCAAGAGGTTAGTGAAGGTATGGTCCTAAAGTGGGGAGGGTTGAAAAGTAACCCGATACCACACCTGAGAATGTGGAGTGGAATTAAAACTTCAATCACCTGCCTATCTCGAGAGCCAGACAGCGGATGTTTTGAGGTATCTGCTTCACACCTGAAGGTTGTTGGCCCATAAGTACTTACCTGAGTATCTCTCTCTCTCTCTCTCTCTCTCTCTCTCTCTCTCTCTCTCTCTCTCTCTCTCTCTCTCTCTCTCTGTCTTTATGTTCATTCTACCCACCATTTCACAAACACGATAACTGAGTTTATTGTTAGGTTTAGGCACACAGAGCGTCGTTTAAAATAATTTTGTATTGATATGTGTTTCATGTACTCGCAAATAAAAGAGAAATGTTCAGATAAAATTTTCACGATTTCGTTTTCGTTGAAGGAACTTGAAAAGTTCTGTAGCATATCCACATGTTCAAAACTTTGTGCTGTCCTGTAAAGGGAAAAGGCAGTGGAGTCAAGCAAACATAAAGATTCACAAAAAAAAAAAAAAAAAAAAAAAAAATCAGGAATTATGTCTGTTGGCATCTGAGGTTGCTTAGTGACTTCACTTCTGCGTGGTGTGCAGTATATTTGAAAATAGGCAACATTAACTACTTTATAGATGACATAGTGGATCATCACGGTCACATAGCCTTTTAAGGTGTTTTATAAGACCATTTTGAATGGTTATATATGACTCAAAAATGGCAAGACTGGTATTTCTGTATCCTAATTTACGCAAGTTAGCCTAAAGTATGTTCAACGACATAGAGATGGCATTGAAACAGGGTGTTATACGGGGACATGTTTCCTTAACGTTTTGTGTTTTCAAGCGTTTGAGAGCTTAGGTTAAATTTGCGGTTGCTTACTATTTAACTTCTGTTAAGTATATATAGCCAACTCTGGGATATATTCTTGGTATAAGTATTTCTTTTAGTATCAATATAGCAAGCTCTGCAGTTAGTTCTTCATAGGAGGGATGGGTAGAGCTCTCGGCTGCACGCTGTTGGCCCCGCGTTCGACTCTCCGACCGGTCAGTGAAGAATTAGAGGAATTTATTTCTGGTGATAGAAATTCATTTCTCGTCATAATCTGGTTCGAATTCCACAATAAGCTGTAGGTCCCGTCAGGCCAGCCCTAGGAGAGCTGTTAATCAGCTCAGTGGTCTGGTTAAACTAAGATATATACATAACATAACATAACCGTCTGCAGTTTTGTTCCTTGCATTGCTGCTACAAAACTGTACCGTCAACCAAGGTGTATGTTGAGCGTTTCTTTTGTCCATTTTTTCTTTTAGGAATTGGTTAGCATCTCGTGGACTTTTTAAAGTACAGCTCTATGGAAGTGGTACATAGTGTTTGTAAAGAGTTCGAACGCAGAGTACAGTAGATGCCCAGTATCAAGGGTCTTGTCGATGTACATCTCTATTATTCTCAGCCCTAGTACTCCTTGCTGCGCATAATATTTGATCGTGTTTGTACGGTATATTAGGCATTTTTGTCTTAAACTCTTCCTTCAATAGCAGTTCGAGTTGCCGTCGATTTCAGAATGTGGCAGGCTGTTAAATATTAGAATAATAATCATCTGTGTAGACTCATGTGGACTTATGATACTAAAACACTCTTATTATGATCTTGGCCGGTGTTAACTGTATAATGATACCTAGAAGCGATCCATTACAAGTATGGGAGGGCCTAAAAATGTATTTGTAATTTCAACACTGGTCGACACATCACTTCCCAAAACCAAGAGAAACTGTTTCTCAGGAAGTATTTTGCTGAAGGTGACACGGCCAGTTGATACTTTTCTAATAGCACGCGAGAGTTAGAAACTTGCGTTTACAAGTCAGACATGCCTTTTTTCATTATTGATGAAGTATGACTCTTGAGTTGTCAACAAAAACTAAGTCTCATGTTTTTCTTACAATCGTCGAGACTCATGATGCAGGAGGTAGTCTGCCTGTTTCTTGGTCAGCAAATTTCATTTGTTTTGAAGTTCAGTGCCATCGTAACATCAAAGGAAGTTTACACTTCTTGGTATCAAATTGGAAAAATTCAAAACATTACAAATAAACCATATGAAGTGGATTTTAGTGTAGTAGTCGTGCAGAAAATACTTTTCAGAATCATCCACAAGGTTATGGTGTTGTTTGTTTGACGGAGATTTCATTCCTAAGTGCCTGTCAGCCTGAAGGAAGAGGAAGTTTCCTTTAGACAGTTGCATTTTCTGAGGTGACTGGTTTCAGAAAGTCTGAAAGTGGGTCAAGAAAGTCTAGGCAAGATAGTGATTTTCCTCTTAACAGAGTCAGTTAGGGAGGGGGCTACGTTACGTGACAGAATGCGTCCTTCTAAACATCCCCAGTATTTTACTGACGGATGTATCATTGTTTAGAAAAGTGCCTTGTACTATTTTTTACTTAATTCTGTAATATGCTTGCCTTTTGCTATTTGGCGGGTAAGGAAAGCGGTACTGGTTATAATATCATTTTTACTTTTTTTTTAGTTTTCAGTTAACTGACCAAAGTAAGTTTTTCTTGGTATTCCATATCAGCAACTTTGATAGCTCAGTATTTAGTCAAAGACCTTTGCAAGTAAAGGACACACGTTTATAGTATTCGAATATTTTTTGTAGGGCAATATAAAGCACAGTATGGCAAATCCATATATGACTTATGAATGGAAAAGGATGAGTGCGAGGGAAGTACGGAATATTTAAGGATTTAATAATCCCTGCTAACCAAAGTAAAGCAGAATCTGACTGGGATTAATTAATTCGGCAGGAGTAACGAGAGAACGAAGTGTAACAAAGAAACAAGGCGAAACAGCTGGTTACTAGATTGATTACGACGAAGGGACAGGGTTTCTTAGGATACTTTGAAAACCATCATTAAACGGTTAACAGTCATCGTGAAAAAATAGTCAGTGCTACTGACAGAATGCTCTGATAAACAAAAAGCGTTACTAAAAATGTTATTAGCTCTTTTTTACCCCTCGAAATAAACAATTGTCCATGAACTTCGGCATCACTGATCAGAGGGTAGCCATGCGGACAAAGTTAGCGGTTTAGTGACTTCCATCGAATTATTATTGTATGCATTAACAGATTCAGTCTTTAAAATTTTTCGATTCAGTCTTTAAAATTTTCGAGTCTTTAAAATATATATGAGATATTCTCCTAAAATGCTTGGTTCACGGCTTATTTTATAGTCTTTTTACATTGGTGACATATATTGCTGTTGACACATTGCTATGGTCATACCTGGAAAATTATTCTCAGGAGAGTTGTGATTA
>NC_089792.1:41541638-41566638 GCF_040412425.1 Macrobrachium rosenbergii | reverse complement strand
GAGCTAAATTCATTTTGTGTTCTTTAACGAAACACGACCACCAAAGGCTGTAATTTTCACAGCTCTGACAGGATGGGTTTGAAAGAAGTGGATTTCTTTCAGGCGGTGAATTTACAGTTTGATATGCCTGGATTTCATTCAAGCGCGGGCGTGTGGGTGTTTGTGTTCGTGATTATGTGGTGGGGTGATGGTTAAATTTGCCTTCACAAATTTTCTTATTCATTTCATGAAGCATTGCTGATACTTGGTCATTGACTTTTGATTCATTAAAATGTTAATTTTTTTAAGGAATTTAGAATAAATGTGTCAGGCATTTTCTTTGTATTGATGATTCTTAATATTTTACGGTATTTGGTGTAATTCTGATTACAGTTTTTTTTCAGAATGTTCTTCACCTGAAACTTAATATAAATGATGCCACAAAACTAGAACATATTCATAAAGCTTATTATGTCTACAGAAATTTGGAATTAATTGTACTTAATCCTGTCAGGGTGTCAGCAGTCTTCAAGGCCTATCTTTTAGAGGACAAGATTGTTATAAGTGATATTTCTTTCTCCTTAAATGGTAATTATGACCAGTTCGTCTGGCATACCTCTAGTCTGCAATGTATACTAAGTCTGTTCCTGTTTGCCAGTTGAACAAATGCAGACCACTGAGCTGATTAACAGCTCTATCATCGGGCTGGCCCGAAGGATTAGACTTTTTGCTTTTACGTGGCTAAGAACCAATTGGTTTTTACTTTACTAGCAACTGGACCTACAAGTTGGATGACCCTCATCACAGGATATCTTGTTTGGGCCAACCTTCATCCCCAGTGCAATGAGAGCTTTGCTTTAATTACCTTTTCTGTAAGGTTTTAGAACTATCTCCTTGGCTTTGTTTCATTTTCTTCATTAATGCCTGTATATCTGAGTGTGAATGTGGAAATTTAATACTGACTGCTTTGAAACAGAAATGTTGTCCTGTCAGGATCCACCATTTTTAGACATTGCCTCAAGTTTTAAAATTATTTTGCAAACCTGTCATCAGTGTGAGTATTTAATATTTGTTAATTTATTAGATTATTACCTGTTCTCTTAGGATTCCTCCTTAAATTTTGTATCCTTTACCTGTCTGTTGAAAAAATCACTCAAAAAATGTTCGCATAGGTTTCATGATAAATTTTGGGAATGCAGCCTTCAAGTTATATGACAGTACACCAGATTATTGTGGTGTTCCAGACCCAAAAATTGTCAAGTATTTTTTCACAGAATTTTGTGAATGTTAGCAATGTGCCAATGACCAGTTAGTTATTTTTCTACCGTAGTTAGTTAGGTTCAGGTAATACATAGCAGGAAATTCAGGAATATTAAGGTGGAACATACAGGAAGAGTGTACAGGTGTTAAACATTGCGGTCATCTGGTTGAGATCAAAGAACAAATCTGTTAAAGTAAATCAGACCTTAGTTGCAAATTGTATCACGGATTTTTATGAAACACGTTGTGAATGTCATGTTGAGATAAGATCCACTGTCATATATTTTGGTGTAAAGTAGTATAAGCCAGAGGCTAATTCTACTTTATTTTACTGTGTCTGGGTCCAGATCAGGCCCACGAAATGACTTCCAAGACTTACTGGTGTCTTTCGAAAAAAGATGAACAACAAGTCTATTAGTGATCTTAGATTTCGTCAGAAATTTGTACCGTGATCGACGACCGTCTTTAAATCTGTTCAGTGTCAAGAAGGTAAATTTGAAATAATTTACATTTGTAAGCCATGAAATTTTTAGAAATGTCGACGTAGGCCTACGACCATTCCACAAACTCACAGCTTCAGTGTCGTTATTTCCGAGTTCTTAAAGCCTTCCATGAGAGCTGAACCTTCGGTTTAGGTGAACAGGACAAAAAGGCCGCAAAGTGCACAAAGTTATCCCTTTTAAGGAAAGCTTATTGGTAAAGTAATTTAATAAATTTCAGCATTCTAGACGAAATAACAGCAAAAGGGTTAGTTTTGCAGCCATCACTGTTGTACATGATTTTTTTATATAGTAGAGGATTCAGTAAACAAAACTGAAATTTTAATTTGCTTGGATAAGTTAAAATAAATTTGTATCTTGGCCATAGATAGGTAGTGCAAGACGAATTTTCTCTTAATGTTATTTGAGTCAGTATGCACCATAACAAATCGGGACTATGATAAGGATTCATATTTTAAAAGGAAATACAAAAGTTATAAATTCCAGTTTGCCCACAGTGGCACAGACTGACGGACATCATAATAGAATGCCAGAATGCCTGAACATTAATTATGAAGTTCCTTGGTTAGTTTAACCCATAATGATAAAACTACACATGCAGTCAGTTTATACGGGACCTGTTTAATATTAAGACACTGGCAAGTTGCATAAGACTATGGGAAAGATGTGGAGATGACGCAGTTTGAACATACATGACTGAGTTTGTACTTGTTTAACTACGTTCACCCAACACTTTCCCAATTACACACCCACAAACCCCCTTCCAGCGCAAATTAGAAAGCAAATAACTTATGTTTGAGCTATCTTTTTTTCTTTGGGGATAGTGAACTTTGTAAAGGACTGTTTGACTCAGACTGCCCTCTATTGGGTTGGCTCAGACACTGCTCTTTGCTCTCTGGCGCCCTGTCATGGGTCTAGGGGACGCCACTGGGAAGAGATGTGGACAGTATTTTTACATGGTATTATTCGAAGCAAATCTCGAAGGGAGATGAAAAATGTTCATATTAAAGTGAAAGTAGCCTTTAGAAAAGGCAAAGAGGCGTTCGCATTAATGCATAAGAGCTTGTTGTTTTATTCCGTGCTATAAAAATACTTGTTAAATCGTGTATTTGTTAACATACTGAAGTATGCGTTGTAGAAAAATTTAAAAACTGTATTCAAAAGAGTACACAAGGTCTAACAATTGCTCTGGATTTCCAGTTACTTTCCCAGTTATCTGTTGCCGCTGCAGCTGAGAAATCCAAGGTGTTCCAGGTTTGTGTTTAAAGCGTCGTGGTCACAGGAAATCTGTTTTAGCAGAAGAATGTTTTATGGACAATGGCAATGTTTTTTATCAGGGAGAAAGGTATCGAATTAAACGCCCTACCCTTTGAATGCTTATCAACCTAAAATCGCATACTTATTAGTTGTAGTCAGAAATAATAACGTATGTTGAAATAAATAGTTTGCCCAAAACGCATCGTTTCCGCGTCTGCCCTAGGCTGTGGGAATTGAGTAATGCTGCGTGGTCTGTTGAGTGGCTAAGTAAGCTGTCAAAGTGACAGTTGGATTAGTTCAAGATCCCCGATTGAGTTAAGCTTACGCGAAAAAGTGCGTAGAATTCACACGGCCTTGAAAATGACATAGTATGTAGTCTGTCGGACTACAGCATTACGAAGTGTTTTTTTTCAATGGTAAGGTATTTTTTTCAATGGTAAGGTATCGATGGTACTTATACCCAGGCTACGAAGGCTGTCTATGACTACATAAATCTTGTAAATGTTTATGCATGTTTAGTAAAAGGCCGCCTGTCTTGCCCATTGCAAATTGTGTTTGCTGCTTTTTCTTGTACGTTTCGTAACTTTCTGCTGTGGGATTTGGATTCCCCTGCTTGAAGGTACAAAGAACTACACGTTTCTTAATGTAGTTGTTTGTTTATGTCTCTAATTACAAATATTCAGTCTTATTTACTGATGTTAGTTAATAATTTTATGTATACATTTTTAGTTGTCTTTTTTGGCTTATTCATACTATCGTTTTTATTCGTATTTAATTATATATATAATATATATAATAGATAGATAGGTATAATAAATAAAAGATAGATAGGTATAAAAAAAAATAAAACGCCGAGAGAGAGAGAGAGAGAGAGAGAACCTTGGTGTATTCAAGGTAAGCTGAAGCCTGAGAGTGGTGAAATATCCATATATATTCAAAGTAACTAGATTACAGAGGTAGACAGATAGATAGAGAAAGAGAGAGAGAGAGAGAGGGAGAGGCAGAGAATCACAATATACCTCTCTATCCCTAAACTAGCGAGAGGAAAGCTAACAGCGTGGCCCACATAAACAAATCAATAAACGCAATGAAAAACTGCTAACTTAGTTTACGGGGAGGGAAGTCTTTCGCCATTGCAAGTCAAATCAGGCCGGCGTGCTGGGGTTGCCAACGCGCTGCTCTTTTTGTTATTTTTGTGCGGAGGAGGACGACGTATTTTTCCATTTCTCTTTTGAATAATTTCGTTCATGAATATGCATAAGGCCTTCACTTTCAGCTACTTACAATTCTTTTTTTTTTTTCATCGTATACTGGTTTCCAAATAGTTTCCCTCAGGCAGATTTTGACGCAGCCCTCGAGAGGTTTTGCGCTGTTGGTGCGCTGGTTTTGTTTAACTCTGCTTTTAGCGCCAGTTTATGAGACGACACAAGTGTTCCACTTTCGTAAATAAGGCAGTGAGCATCGGTCAGGGCTTCCATTTGATGCTTATATCAAAAGTCTCACTCAGGATAATAATCCAGGAATCGTAATTGAGTGTTTTGGAGGAATCTGGCAGCATGGTATCGGGCAATATTGGGAAAGTCTCACCTGGAATACTACGAGGAATTATGGATGCTGGAAATCCTGGTAAATCACGCCGGCGCCTCATCTGAATTTCTAGCGCCATCACCTTCGAGAGATGAGAGAGAGAGAGAGAGAGAGAGAGAGAGAGAGAGAGAGAGAGAAGGCGAAACTTGTTGGTGTGAAAACCTTCAGGTACTAGATTCCTAGTAGTGTTCCGTTGGATTAAATTTAATGACCATGGGTGCAGTGACGACCGTTACTCCAACAGCCAACCCTCGGGAATAATTTCCTTAAGTGTTTGTCTCCTATTTGTTGAATCTTTAACTCATTTCACAGACGTCCTGCGTGTGTTCCTAACCTTCCTATCTTTCTAGTATTTATATAACAGTTTATATTCTTCATAAAAAAAGTGTTTTCTCGAAAAGGGAAGGGCGAAGGTTCATAATTCACATGACATACTTCACAGAAGGCCTATCATCAGCAGCACATCGACCCTCCCTTTATACACTGCTCTGGGTGATGTGCCCATACTTTCAAGAAACTGAATTGTTTCTCTTTCCATCTCTTTATAGGCCCTTCTAACTTCTTCTCCCTTTAAATTTTTCTCATACTAAGGACCTTTTACTGTTTTCAAGAAAGATGTTGAACAAATAAGAACCAATGTACGCATAGATTAGATTATAATTATTGTATCCTTTGGAAGTAGACGGAACAAAGCAAATAACAGTATATCCATGAATAGCTTAAAAGCTGACATAAAGC
Source organism: Macrobrachium rosenbergii (assembly GCF_040412425.1). Taxonomy (NCBI): domain Eukaryota; kingdom Metazoa; phylum Arthropoda; class Malacostraca; order Decapoda; family Palaemonidae; genus Macrobrachium; species Macrobrachium rosenbergii. Next base: position 41,561,317 of record NC_089792.1, on the reverse strand, counting down.
GCATCTTTTGTATTGCTAGTAACTCTCCTTCCCACTTTATTGTAGGTGCGTTTACGTGTACCTGAGGTTATCAACATTCTTCGTTTGTAAAGAATAGTTGTAGTGAAAATGTTCTGTGTTCTGTTGCCAACCACTCGACTGAAGTGACTAGAAATTTTGCTTTACAGTTCTGAATGTTTTATTTCCTTAAGAATGAAAACATGATTTACAACAGAAATAAAAGCAAGAAACTTTTGCAGCATCAAAACCACGAGTGAATCAAAATAATTCTTTTCATCGTCTACACTCTACACCAATGACTGACAACTTGGGACTGTTGTAAATGTTGTTAGTTTGTTAGTTGGAGTCCTCGGAGACTAGAAGTTTAGGAATGGCTTAAGAGATTTTGGTCATGATTGAGACCAAGTAATTATTTAGGTAATATATTTCCTTAGCTTATAACTTATTCACTTTAAATATTTTATTTTCAAAGCATGATTCAGGATTTCGTAGTTATGTATGATACTTCGAGTTATGTTTTTCCTTTAATTGCTTTTAGAATGTAAGTACGACTGCACAAAAAATTATACGAAAATTTTCCCACAGATGGCCCTGCATACAGGTAACAAGTGGTTAAATTTTACGAGATCCGAATATAGATAAAGGGCCTGGTTGGAGAAACAGAAGGTTCCTCAGCCTTGGCAGAGATTTGCAGTCTTTGAAGGTTCTTGTATCTGGGATGTATCAGTGGTGGGCAGAAACTGGATATATTTACTTGTCTTTACAGCTTTGACAGTGACGGTCCAAGGGCCACGGGTACCATACTGTATGGAAGAATTACACTACGTTTAAGAAAGTGCAAATAAAAACTCGTCCTTCAGGCATCCTTCATTGTAGGGGAATCTCTGCAGTTTCGAGCTACTTGAAGCGAAGGCATGTGGAACCGGCGCGGGGGGCGGAGGGGGCGGTGAATTTTGATATTTTTCTCCGTTGCTTGGAAAGTTTTCTAATACTTATAGCAAAAATAATTTTTGTTTCGATAAAGTATAAAAATTTCCTTGAATAAAAGGAAGATAATAAGCTACAAAGTAATATCTTTGTTTAGCAAGAGTTGTTGTTGAGTGTACCTTGAATTTATTATTGAGAAAATTAGAATATTATGAATCATAGCCTTCTGCGACTTACATCCCCTTTTCCGAGAGATCGCCTGAAGTTCTGCGTTAATGTTTTTACTTCTGATGGAAAATTTGATGAACAGATTTTCGGTTGTGTTGTGAGCTCACCTCTTTCCGCAATTTCAAGTAATTTGTTTATTGAATTCTTTGAAAGCGAACTAAGTAGTAGTATTCCACCTGATACCCCTCGGTTCTTGTATGTTGATGATATCTGGTCTGCTTTTTTTTTGAGCAAGGTTCCACATATTCTTTAAGCAAGTTAGTCTGGTGTGTCTAACAATAACGTTCACATGTGAATTGGAATCTGGCAATGAAATGGCTGTTTAGATGTGTTAATCTTACGTGATTATTCAGTGTCTCCGAAAATCTGTTCGTTCATTTCTCCTCTTATGACGAGAGAATAAAGTTCAGATCTTTCCACATTATTCTTACGGACCTTTAACATTCATAGTCCAATTTTTATTGATGGACATTTCTTTTCTAACTGATTGCTTTATGAGATTGGGCTACCCTTTTGGTTCGTTCAAAAATATAATTTTAAAGAAAGAAGCCCATTTTCTTGTTCGTCCACAGATCGTACCGACTTTAAAGCCTTCTTTCGTGATTCCTAATGTTGAAGATGACTAAAAATAACATCAGAAAGAATTGGGACAGTTAGTTTCCAAGGCAGTTTGTTATTATCCTAATATGACAGGAAAGTTTTTAGTCAAGAACTCTTACAGAGTTGATTGCGCTTTATCACATGGTTCAGTATATCGCCGTCAGAGTGAACACAAGATGTCAGTTAGAAATAATGAAGCAATGTTTCATTAGTCCATGGGTCCGAATATAACCAAACTGTAAATTGGAATAAATTTGAAATGTTATGCAAAAGAAAATGATCTTTAATAAATAGTAAAGTCTGCCGTAATTTTATGAATTCGAATGATAGGTGTTTTAAACTTATCACTTGTCATGTTTTGAGAGGAGACAGCTTTACAATTGTTATTAAAAGAGTAAATGGCCTTGGTAAACTTAGCCTGTCGTTGATGCTAATTTTTAGCATTTTTATTTGTAATTTCTTTCTTACAGGGTATAATTTGTCCCATGCATGCTTTTTTTGTTGTTTACCTGAATAAGAGTGAATGAGATCAGAATGGACTCTCCGACACTTTAGTTATAAATTTATGCATACGAGACTTGTGGTTAACAAAATTTTGTTAACCATAAGTCTCGTATGCATAAATTTATAACTAAAATGTTGGAGAGTCCATTCTGGATCCATTCGCCTTATTCAGGTAAACAACAAAAAAAAATGCGTGGGACAAATTATACTCAATATTTGAAAGAAATTACTCAGACAATCTAGACAGCTAGGTTGAGACAACCCAAAACGGGTAATCCAATGAGTTTTCAAAAGGAGACGTCAGTTCTTTTTCTTTCTTACCAAACCCAGCACATTCACCATTTTCTGTTCTTAAATAGCATTTTCCAGATGATCCAACAGTGTTGAAGAACAGCTGACTGCAAACTTGCAGACGATCTCCATCCTTTCAGAGGTTTTCTGGGGTTGCTCCACAGATGACTTTTAAGCTCTCATATATGCAACTTGAACCCAGGGCTGGTTGGATCTTAGCCAGCATCAGTCAAGTGCTTTAGACTTCCCTTTAGATTTATTTAGTTAAAGAAAAGTTAAATCTTATAATGAATAAAAATTCACCATTGTTCAAACAGACTTTAGTGCTTCCTTAATATTTTACCTTGCTTTTGGGCTTGTCACATAATTTTTTTCAAACTAGGGTTGCAACTTGGCTAATAATAATACTACTTAAGTGGAAATAAATGTGATTGCTGCATTCAGTTTGCATGAAATCTTTCCAGTCTTCATGTTTGCCCTTTTTCTGTTGCTGCATCCTGCCAGTAACTCGTCTTTGTTTGTCATTCTTTCACAAATTTAGAGCAACAGCTTAACCATGAATGCTAAAGCTGACTTATGAGAAAATCTCACTAGCCAGTCAGAGCTTCATATTTTATTCTCAGCTAATCACCAGCTGGTAAGCATACTGTCCCATGCCAACGTACTCTTCTTTTTTGGTGTGATCGTGCTCAGTAGAACCTAATGAAATGTGGCCTAGAAATTCAAGAAACTGCTTACCCTACTGAAAATGAAGTGTAGATAGCCTGTTGATTTTATTACTTGGTGTTCCTTGTGGTGTTCCTTGGGTAAGCAGTTTCTTGAATTTCTAGGCCATATTTCATTTAGGTTCTACTGGGCACGATCACACCAAAAGAAGAGAGTAGACTGATTTACAACAATGAATCTGGCTCCTAATATACAAGCTGGTTGGCATGGCCAGTATGCTTACTGACTGGTGATTAGCTGAGAATAAAATACGAAGCTCTAACTGGCTAGTGAGATTTTCTCATAAGTCAGCTTTAGCCTTTATGGTTATGCCATTGCCACCTTGCTGAGTGATGGGTATGGCACTGATTTCTTGCCTGGTGTGATGACTTAACTGTTAGTATTTTCCAACTAATATTTTGGGAGGTCAAGATGCAGTTATTTATTTCACAGCTGCATTTGTGTTGCTCACTCCGAGTTGTGCTTGTTATGTCCATACACTCATTGTTGTAGCCATTATCAGGTATGGGTAGGTCCTGGATAGAGGGGGCCTGATGTTGGTGGGCAGGAGCAATGTTTCCTGCATTGTGTTCAAGGAGTGTGGTAGTGTGGTATTCTTTACTATGGTATCCCTTATGATGTCGATTTAGAGACCCTTCTTGCATGTGACAAGAGATTATCATTCCTAGTTTCATTGTTCTCATAGCCACTTAGGAGCTGGAACATCCACTTAACGATAGAGTTTTGGACAGGTACTACATTTGTCTGCTTCAGGGGATCCCTGGATGTTAGGATTGGGCTATTCTTCCTGATCAGGTTTTTGGTATGCTATTTTGCAATACTAGTTGAGGTCCAGATGTGTATAACACCGGGGAAGAGACTTTTTGGTGATAATGGTTCTTATGGCAAGCTCATCCTCTAGGTAGTTAAAGTGCGTCTTTGCCTTGTAGTATTGCTTGATTGTATTTTCAGGTTGATTGCCACTGCTCACCATTGTTATACCACCAGTTCATTGCACTTCTTATCTTCTTGTTGACATTCTTGTTTGAGTACCCATTACTGATCAACATTTGGGAATATAGTTCAATTCATGTTGGGTTTCATGTTATAAGGAAGGGTGAGTTCTACCTACTTACACGAATCTACACCTGCTGAACCATCAGCCCATAAGGAGAGTGATAGTAGGAGCTTCAAGAGGACACTTCTACAGTTACAACTTAATACCAAGAAAGAGGAACAGTGTACCCTCAGCGATGAGGTAACTCGATTAACAGAACATTGGGCAGAACTGAGGAGAAATGGCAGTTCCAACACCAACACATTAATAGTTCCAAATGTAGAGAATGCTAAACAGGGGCAAAACCCCTGGTATTTCTAAACGACAGAACCATTAAGAAGAGGAATCTACTAAGCATGGAACTACCAACTAAGATCTACAACACCTCAAGAACATTATGGAATGTCTACACCACCAAAGAAAGACTCAAAAGAAGTGGATGAGAGCTGTCATCAGGAAACTCAATGCCCTCAGTGATGGTAAACTAAGATTACCACAACAAAGATGAGAATATATTAGTTTAACAGAGTATGACCTAATGCCAAGTAGGAAACCCGGCTTTGCTTAGGCCTCAACTACTACTTTATGTCTAAGAATAAAACCGTCAGATAGGAGACTTGACATCAAATTATTACTCAGTTCTAGACAGCATTACCAATGCTTCCGCCTCTTTCACGCTAGTGCCGCCATGCAAACTCTGCTCCTTGTTGAGGCCCTCACAGAATGAGATGAATTTACCAGCAGCAACATCTTACCCCAACAACTAAAGAGGCTGCTGAGGGACTTAGGCAGAATGAAGATATAACTGCAGGCAGAATGAAGATATAACTGCTGGCACAACTGATAATACAGCAGTCATCTTCCTCATAAAAACATTAGAATACTATCACAAACTTGGTGAAATTGTTGCCTGCTGAATGTATTAATGGGACCATTAGAGCAACAAGTGCTACACACTTCCCTACCAGACATCATGGTTTAGGCTGCTTGCATGGGAATAAGACTCACAAACCAGGGAACCTTGTGCATCACTTGAATAGCCAAACCCCTTGCACCTAGCAACCAGTTAGCTCACCTCAGTGAAATGATAACTTAATATTTACTGAGGTAGCACAGTCTTTGTTCAATGACAGTGTTTCTCAAGACTCCACCAATGATGGGACCATCACCTCCGTGGACATTGAGTCCTTGTTCATAAATGTCCCTGTTGACCTAATCCTCAATTGTATCTACAGGGAACCATCGATGCTTAAGCATAGCATCATGGAAGCTGTCCTTCTCACCATCCTGTATGAAAACAGCCCCTTTTAATACCTGTAAGGATCATACCCATACCAAATAAATGGTGTCATCATGGGATCACTATTTGGTGTCCTTTATTGCAAATTTATTTATGAGCAAGGTAGATGAGTCTATCGTGTGCCAAATCTATGAAACCCTGCATCTATGCCTGATTTATCAACTATATTTCACGCAAACTGATGTCCATGAAGTCGTGCAGCACTGTCGAACATTTCAGGCTTGTAGCTGCCTGAACTATACAGTTGAATTCTGCAACAATATCTCATCCCCCCAGAGGGATAAAAACTTAAAACTTACTTATACTCAAAATGGACCTTATAATTCCCCTTCAGTGATATTTCCAAAGCAGCGTGAATTGGATATTAAATAACATTTGTGGCTTAATGTTTATATATAAAATTTTACGGTGATGTGATAGAAATTCATAAATAGCTCTGGCTGTCATGGTGGGGTGGGTGGATGCATACTTATACTCAAAATGGACCTTATAATTACCCTTCAGTGATATTTCAAAGCAGCGTGAATTGGATATTAAATAACTTTTGTGGCTTAATGTTTATATATAGAATTTTGCGGTGATGTGATAAAAATTCATAAATAGCTATGGCTGTCATGGTGGGTGTGGGTGGATGCTGACGCTAAGTACAAATTACCACACTCAGTAGGTATATGGTAAGTCGAGTCGGGCATTAACTTATACCTCTTTGACAGCCGATTGGTCTAGAGTGTCGACTGGAAGTCGTTGGTGGGTACAGTTGGGTGGTAGTCACTTAGGTCCAAATCTTTATTACTTTTAATTCCCCTGTGGTGATATTACCAAAGTAGTGCAAATTGGATATTAAAAGACATTTGTAGCGTAATGTCTGTATACAAAATTTCACGGTGATGTGATAAAATTCATATATATATATATATATATATATATATATATATATATATATATATATATATATATATATATATATATATATATATATATATATATAGGGGGTCCCTGACTTATTTATACATTAATAATTAATATAAATCATCTAAGGAAGTAAAACTGTGTAGCCATAGTTGAAAAAACTGCCACAATTAAAGGCAAGGCACCCACTAGCTTATTGTCGTATGATCTTATATCAATTATCTCTTTCCCAGTCTGATCAAGCACACTTTCTCTTTTACATTACAAGTATAATAATGCTTTCAAAGCGATCCTTCCACTGTTTTCCTCTTTTCTGTGTTGTTGGCAAAGTGATTTCAAGAGCAAAGAAAGTCCACCACCCACACCACTAATGGTATACCTCAAGATTTAGAAAGAGAAGCTGAATTAATGCTGCTTTCACTAATAAAATTTCAATGGTCCACCTTGATAACCCTTATTTACCCTGCTACTGATGTCCAAGGGTCAAAGCAATAAGGTCAGAAGAAGCCCTGGCTGCTGTTTGCCCTGGGTTGCAATTGACAAATCCTTAGGCCTGTTCACCAAAATCTGATGATATGACAAATGAGAGCACCGAACTCTTAGGCCCTCCTTTTAAGATCCTCTTGTAGGCCTAGATATTGGAAACGTGTGGAGTTGACATCATATGGCTAGAGTAAACTGTTAGAAGGAGAAGTTGCAGCTGCCAGAAAGATGACTGATAGTGATTCCAGCATGACCAACAGAGAAATTCATCAGGTGAATAACCCATGCTATGCCCAGACACTTGTAACCTCACACTCCCCTCCGACAAAGATGTAGAGAGACCCACTGGCCATACACCTTCCACTGACCCTGACTCATCCTTGTGCCATTCCATGGAAGACCTGCACAAAGAATTGGTGCCATGGGACTACTGAAGTCGCATGAACCAACAAAGTTAAGTACTTAAATTGAGGCAGGTGCCGGGAAAATAAAAAGGAACATTGAAGAGTAATTGGTTTTGAATGTGGTAAGTGGTAACGTCAAATTGCATTTCTAAATGTACAGAGAGTAATTCCATGAGGGGGAAACATTACTTCAATTCAACAGCGTGTACAATAATGATAATTGCTGTTCAAAATATTGCCTAATAAAAAGGTTTTACTCTAATTAGTGATTTTAATCATTATCAGTGATGTTAAGAAATTATTCCTATAATAGATGTTATTAGAATTCCTATAATTAATGTGACAAAAATCCTCTGGTATTAAAGTGACACTGTAAATACATTGTTAAAATTAAAGAACCGTAATAATGCTCATTGCTATTTAGATGTATGTTCATAGGGTTCACAAGTAACTAATAAAAGTCTCATTGCCAGTGTTGATCTTGTCTCAAAGGAGGTGTATATCCTTTTAAATATTGTGAGTTTTGTGTTAAAATAGTGAGACTTGCTTACCAGTTGAATACTGAGAGTAACCATTTGTTAAGATTAGATTGTAGGTATGTACATATAGTATTATGTGTAGATACCTGTGTGTGTAACATTGTCCATGTTTATCCTAATCTAGTAGTTCTTCACTGGATGGGTCGATATCGTACTCACCTAGCACTCTCCTAGGCCCGCTTTCCGATTCTCAGCCTGCCAGTGAAGTATTAGAGGAATTTATTTCTGGTGATAGAAATTCTTTTCTCAGTATAATATGGTTCGGATTCCACAATAAGCTGTAGGTCCTGTTCTAGGTAACCAATTGATTCTTAGCCACGTAAAATAAGTCTAATCCTTCGGGCCAGTCCTAGAGAGCTGTTAATCAGCTCAGTGGTCTGGTTAAACTAAGGTATACTTAACTTTTAACTTATCCTAATCTAGTGAGTTGCATTGCTGTTATAAAGATAAGGAGCGTAAATTAGTTAATCATTTGTTAGAGGTAAAATAAATCTCATTTTAAGGCAAAGTGCCCCATGGTGAAGTGATGTACTTTAAGAGTTCTTAGGTACATCACTCAGAAAATAATATTGAAGGTAGGGTGAGTAACGCTTTCACTACGTTTCCTCACCATTTTTTCTCATTATAGGGCAAAGAAATCGCTCACGTATGTTTGATGTTAATGATACTTTATGTATTGCTTAGGTTAAGGGGAAGTACCTGAGTGGATGTTTGCATGCTTAGACTAACCTTGATTCTGGACATGCATGATAATCACAATTAGAAATTATAGTTCCGATTGAGATGTTATTTGCTGTTGTGTCATAAAAGAAATTGCAGTTCATTTTCGCTTACACGTTAAGTGTTCGGGAAGTGTGCCGTAAAAGCAGTCAAAGTTTTCAAGTCTGTTTGAGATCTTTCAATTTGTATTAGTGTTCTTTCCTGCAAGAGAAGTAACGTAACTTTTCTCTGTTAAAGAATACTTTATTTCCTTAAAGTCTGTGTGCATGAGACATTTCATTTTGCATTGATGTTAAATTCACTGTAGTTACTGTGTACACCTTTCACGTTGTGAAGCACTGAGTATGGGATTGCTCTTTTAGTGAAAGTATTTATATAATTACTGTTTTCCTTGTCCTAGAATCCCGTTTCACAGGAAACTTGAGTAAATTAAATTCATAGCCATTCCTACTGCAACCTAAGTAAATCTCATTTCACTGATTGTGGTATGTTTGATTGTATCGAAATTGTGTTTTCTTACGACTACTGATTCTAATGTTTGAGTTTTATATATACTGTACTCTTGTATTTTGTTTCTCTTGTGCAATTAATTTTTGTATATTGATAAGTAAATAAATTGGAAAGTGCAGACCCTCAGTCTCATTATTGCTGGTCCTTGGTTGTTCCCATTCTGTATCCACCTTACTAGTGCTGTTATTGCTATTAATATTATAAAGTTGGAGCCTAAGCTAGTGACACACCTCTCCCTTCCAAGTGTGATATAGTGTTTAGATGGGACAAGAAACTCCATCTCTAAGGAGACACTATAGAAGTTTCTTCCGAGTGAGAGAGTAAATAAAATGAATAGGTGTGTTGTGTTCATGCAATGATTGTGGAGCCACTATCTGGTGATTTAAATTGTGTTGCAACAGTGAATGATTTTAAATGACAAGTGACAGGAGGGGATGCCACCTTGAGAACAGTTGAACTCAGAGGTGGAAATAAAGAGATAAACTCTCTCTTTAGACATTCCTCCACCAACTCTAGTATCAGACCAGACCAACACACCAACCAAGACAAAATTTTCTCTCTCTCTCTCTCTCTCTCTCTCTCTCTCTCTCTCTCTCTCTCTCTCTCTCTCTCTCTCTCTCTCTCTCTCTCTCTCTATATATATATATATATATATATATATATATATATATATATATACATATACTGTATATACTGTGTGTGTGTGTATGAGAGAGAGTGTGTGTGTAATCATTTTCATGTGAGAGAATTACTGTTCTTTCACTGTATGAACCAATAGCTTACTCAAGTTCGTGTTAGTGTCAATGTATCAGTAAGATATAACTGACCAAGTATGGCGTATTCATATATTAAAGAATCAGATATTGTTGATAAATGTCTGTGCTTTCCTGTAATGCCATTGACCTTAAAGACATACACAAAAACGTTGCTACTCTAATATTGAGCACTTTTGCGTATTAAAATGGCCTGATTGAAGTTCTTACTCGGAAAACATTATTGAAGATAGAGTGAATAACGCTTTCGCTAAGTGTTCACTTCACCATTTTTCTCATTATGTTTAGTTCCTCATTGGACCGATGGGTACCGTTCTCAGCTAGCACTCTGTGGTCCCTCTTTCGATTCTCCGACCGGCCAATGAAGAATTAGAAGAATTTATTTCTGGCGATAGCAATTAATTTCTCGCGCAATGTGGTTCGGATTCCACAATAAGAATCCCGTTGCTATAACCAATTGGTTCTTAGCCACGTAAAATAAATCATAATGAAAGCGGCTAGAGAGCTGTTAATCAGCTCAGTGGTCTGTTAAACTAAGGTACAGTTAACTTAGGTCAAAAAATCGTTCATCAGGAGTGCAGTGAGCCTACATAATAAACATTGTAAGCCTATAGGCGCAGCTGTGGATATGCTAAGAATATACTATGCAATTAGTTCATTGTAAATCCATAATGAAACGGGAAAAGTCCATACCTATTAGTATTCAGTCAACGATGCAAACACGTGTACACACACACACACACACACACACACACACACACATGTTTATATATATATATATATTATATATATAAATATATATATATATATATATATATATATATATATATATATATATATATTTATATATATATATATATATATATATATATATATATATATATGTTTATATTTTATATTTTTATATATCGAATCTGAATACAGAACCTGAATTCAGCAGGCTTATGTCCAACACAGTCGATATCAACTTATATCTCTCTTAATAGCCAGGTGGTCAAAGGCACTGTCTATTCTGGTTTCTCAACCAGGCAACGTTTCGAATCCTGTCGGGAGCGAAGCACTCTTCAGTTATAATTGCCTTTGGGTGTAAGTTATTCCCAAGGTATAGTGAGTTGCATATTAAACGATACGTGTGCCTTAATATTTATGAATATATATAAGTCAACAAGTTTCATTTATATATATATATATTATATATATATAAATATATATATATATATATATATATATATATATATATATATATATATATATATGTATATTATATATATATATATATATATATATATATATATATATATATATATATATATATATATATATATATATATATATATATATATATATATATATATATATATATATATATATATATATATATATATATATATATATATATATATATATATATATATATATATATATATATATATATATATATATTATATGCAGGTCCACACAATGGTATGGGATGCCTCCAGTGCCGTGCCATCCAAAACGGCCCCCATTATATTACATTCCACGAGACTTGAAGTAGAATAATAGAGCAATTCACCAGCTTAAACGATAGTTCAACTCCCTCTCTCTCTCTCTCTCTCTCTCTCTCTCTCTCTCTCTCTCTCTCTCTCTCTCTCTCTCTCTCTTCATTTCCATATTTTCCCTTTTTAATCTCCTATCCATCATCGTCTTTATCTTCGTTCTTGATTAACTTTTCCCAAGAAGTTCATCTTATTTCAGACATCCTTTTATTTCCCCTTTTTTCGAGTCTCTCCTCCTCCTCCTCCTCTTCCTCTGTCTTTCTTCTTGACTTTATCGCCATTCGGATCTCTTTCGTCTTCTCATCCCGAGTTCATCCCCCTTCGCTCATTCTGGCTTCTTTCCCGCCATCTCTCTCTGCTCCATCCTTTTACCTCCATTTACTGGGTCTTCTCCCCCTCTGTTCTTTCCCCTCACTCATGCGTATGTATGAGAGTTACACCTGGGCAGGCCCGCTATCAGACCTTCCGCCCGAGGGGAACCAATTAAGTGCTATGGCTCCCGCGCTCCAGAACAGGTGGGACGCGTCAGGTGAAATTGGAGACGAGGGAAACAAGAAAATGGATGAGGGGAAAGCCAAGAGAGGACGAAGAAAAAATGGACGAGGGGAAGAGGAAATTAGAATTTAAAAGATCTAGTGAAAGAGAATGAGGGGGTACTTAGGGAAAGCAATGGGGGGAATTACGAGTGGCAATGTTTCTCGAGGGGATATAAAAGAGAATGACCGACGGGGTTGATGGGAATTGAACGACGGCGGAGAAGATCGCCCGACGAAGAGATGATCATGAAAAATAGACCTAATGGAATAAGATTATTGGCATATCACACCAGGTACTTAAAATAAAGTATCGAAAAGTAAATGTGGACTATTTATTGACTTTATCTCGCCATCTATAAATTCTTTTTTACATTGCTGTGTAAGTACTTAAATAGATAGTAAGTTGAATAGGAAAATGACGCTATTGAATTGGGAAGTTCAAGCAAAATAGGAAAGCCTTTAATTAACGGAACACTTCGTGATTCTTGACGTCGTCTTCGAATAGATGGATTGAAAAGGGGAATAGAGACCAGGCGATTGACGACATCAGTTTGTTGGAGCGATGACTTTTAAATTGAAGTGGGAGGCTTTTGCTATGGTACATGGCAGCAGAAGGAAGGAAGGGGGTTCTGTTATTATGAGCGAAGATTTTCTGTGGTTGACCCGTACCAACTGTCGGCTTTTGGATGACCTCTCTTTTTCTTAAAACAGTTTAGATGTAATTCTTGATTCGATGCCTGTTATGGCATTTTTTCATGACTTACTTAAATACCTGGTGCAATTCATGATTGAAGGTCATTTATGGAAGGCCTTTTTTACTGTAAACGTTTTCTTACATTTTTGAGTGACTCTGGCCGGCCAATGAAGAATTAGAGGAATTTATTTCTGGTGATAGAAATTCATTTCTCGGTATAATGTGGCTCGGGTTCCACAATAAGCTGTAGGTCCCGTTGCTAGGTAACCAGTTGGTTCCTAGCCACGTAAAATAAGTCTAATCCTTCGGGCCAGCCCTAGGAGAGCTGTTAATCAGCTCAGTGGTCCGGTTAAACTAAGGTATACTTAAAACAGTCAGAGAGCGAGTTACGAGTAGAGGCTATCAGTGGTATCTCCTTCAAAACAATCTTGTTTATTGAATTGAAGATTTCACCAGATTGTGTAATTCTTTATTTGCAAAACATCTGGAACGTGGAACGGTTAATGAAAGGAAAGGCTTTCGGATTGCACGCTCAGCTGGGTGGAACTGCTGTACAAATGACTAGAATCGTGCAGTTTTGTTTTGAGCCATTATACTTATTCCCCAAGAGTGTGCATTTGCTTTCAACGATTTGAATAAATTTTCATAACACGAGTTTACACTCTGTGGGTACTGCTACTTATAGTCTCAAACACTGAATATAAGATGTTACTTTTTCATTCTTTGTCTATATATGTACCTGTAAAGACCGATTATGAACTAGAAATTAAGCAACATTTTTTTTATCTCGAAATTCAACCAAAAAGATAGGGATTTTTTAGTTGATTAATAGGGTTTTTTCAGTTGATTAATTGTATCATTAGTGTTATTAAAGTTCTTCCCTGCCAATTTTAATTATTAACTTGATAACCAGAGGTAGCTTTTTTATTTGCATTACTTTATTTTTGTATTTTATTTTTAAATAAATCAGCTTATTTGAATCCCGGATACAAGAATAAAAGATACAAATGGCGATGGTGTTAGAATGGATGGAACCAGGGTCAGCGAAGTGATTATTTCAAAGATTTGTTAAATAAGTATACCATAGCTTAACCAACCACTGAGCTGATTAACAATAAAAGGGCTGGCAAATGGAGATTTTGCGCGGCTAAGAACCATTTGTTACCTAGCAACGGGACCTACAACTTATTGTGGAATCCGAACTACATTATAGCGAGAAATGAATTTGTACCACCAGAAATAAATTCCTCTGATTCTTCATTGGCCGGTCGGAGAATCGAACGCGGGCCCAGCAGAGTGCTAGCTGAGAACGGTACCCACCCTTCCAATGAAGACTTCCTGCTCTGCTTTTCCTCTCTCTCCCTACCTTTAACAAATCTTTGTTATTAATTAATAACAAAGATTTGTTAAAGGCAGGAGAGAGAAGAAAAGCAGAGCAGTATATTGGAAGAGAGGAAGGATCTAGTGTGTTCGAGAATGCTTGTGAAGTGAATGTCAAGGACGTAATGATGGTTTGCGGACAAGTGGCTGACTATGGTCTGTAATGTATCTTGGAAGAAGGAAAGGTGACGAAGGGATGTAAATGATTTTGACTTAGAAAGTAAGAAAGATGAAGAAGGACTGATCGGGAAGAACTCTTGGGTTTTCACTAGGCAGAGAGTGTTTGGACTAAGTGTATGTTAATAATTAAGAGTCTGGAAGTGAAGGATAAACTGTATGTAGGACGTATAGAAAAATAATGATATTGTGGCAGGACCAGTAGATAGGCAATTGGTGGGGATTGTTGAGGACGCATGGTATAGGGACATAAGTTGTTTAGGTGATTTGAGATTTTATGTTGGAACCGAAGTGTGCACTAGATTATGTAGATGGGAAAGTGACTGGATTAGTGTAAAAGTGGGTGTGTAACTTGGGTGTTTTATGTCTCCATGGCTACCTGATAACTATGTGGAAAGTGTAATGTCTGAAAAGAGTTATTATCTGCAGTCCACAGTTGTGGGATAAGAAAATGAGTGATGATCATATATATATATATATATATATATATATATATATATATATATATATATATATATATATATATATATATATATATATATATATATACATATACATATATATATGTATATATATATATACTGTGTAACACATATACATTTTGTTTTGTCACATACATCGTGATGTTTTTTGGATTCAAAACATTAAGCTGCAAATGTTGTTTAATGTCAAATTCATTCAACCTCGGAAGTTTTACTGAAGGGGAATTTATAAGTGATAAGCGATCCGTCACTGTTTATCACTTATAAATTCCCCTTCGATGTTTATTCCGAGGTCGAGTGAATTTGATATTAAAAGACTTTTTAAACTTAATATTTGTATGTGTGTATATGTATAAATATATATATATATATATATATATATATATATATATATATTTAATCGCAATAAACATTAAATATATATGAATAAATATTTAATAATGTATATTTGCATATATATATATAAATATATTTACTTATATAATAGGTATATACATATATATACATATTTTTATATATAATGGCAATATACATATATACATATATTTATGTATACATTTCCTTATTTATATCTGTATATATATATAAAATATATACATATATATACTGTGTATATATACAGTTCCTATATATATATATATATAAATATATATATATATATATATATATATATATACATATACATACATACGTAATATATATCAAGCTACTGGTCCCCTTCACCAGATGTGCAAGTATTTTTAATAACCGCAACGACCTCTTAACTTATGTATCTCCTCCCATGTTTAGATGAGTGTATCACCGTCAGCCTTGAGTCCAAGTGGGAAGTAATTGAAGTGCTTCCTTGAAGGATACAGTATAAGTCGGACTCTCACAGTTTTGGAGTGAGGTTGCAGTTTCGGTCACAGCAACCTCATTCTAACGAGAGAAAGTGTGGCTCGGACGCCAACCTGGGAATGAGAGATTCTTCATTCATTCCCAACTCTGATTCAGGGATTACAGCGATTAATGTGTCTTAGAGGTGTGAGAAAATTGAGAAAGGTAAGAGGCCATTGTGTTCATTAACTAACAGGTAGCGAGTAGTAACTTAGGCTAATCGGCGGAGCATTGCGATTAGCCGGTTAAGCTCCGCTCTGTTACATTTTCGGCGTTTGTTGTGCTCCAGGGGTGGGATCGTGAAGAGCTATTGTTTCCTTCACGTATTAAGGACTAATTTTAGAAATAGGTCCTCCTTTCTTATTTTTCCTGTGCGGTTCAGAGTAATGAATATACTGTATTACAGCTACACGTTTATAAAGTCGTTTCGCCATTGTTTCTTGGTAGAGCAAATTTCTCGTGACTTCTGTTCTCGTGTGTCTTTTTCGTTTATGCTCGATTGTTGCTGGAAATATATATTGTATGAGGCGAAGGTACTGGACGGGAATTATACGATGATTTTATACGCATGCATTAACAAGTTTGATTTAGAATTTTAAGTTGTCGGTTCTTAAATATATATCATATACTTTTATGAAATCCTGGCAGAAGGGATGTATGTTTTCAACTTATATACTATATTAAGGAAAGTGTGCAAAATTAGTGTGTCAGTCACATGAGAGAGAGAGAGAGAGAGAGAGAGAGAGAGAGAGAGAGAGAGAGAGAGAGAGAGAGAGAATGAAGCACTACGAGGAGTAGTCGTAGTAGTAGTAGTTGTGAAGGAAGATGGATGAGAAAGAGGGATAAGAGGGACTGACAGGGGATGAGTAGACGAAGGGTGGTTTGGATGGAGGGAAAAGGTGAGGGGAAAGTGAAACGCCGTAGAGAGAGAGAGAGAGAGAGAGAGAGGGGAGGGGGGGAGAGGAGAGAGGAGAGAGAGAGAGAGAACGGAAGAGAAGTTGTAGACCGGTGAGAGGCAGAGGCTTGGAAAAGACTAAGGTAGATGTTATGAGGGATTACGCTGAAGCTGCCAAGAGAATGCGCCCGTTCCCCTCCTCTCGGATAGTGGAGAGTGAACCCGTGTGTTTGTGCGTTCGGGAATTTTCAGAGATTTGTGAAATCCTCAAAAAGGGACGCGACGAGAGAGAGAGAGAGAGAGAGAGAGAGAGAGAGAGAGAGAGAGAGAGAGAGGTTTCAACCCCAGGGGAATGAGGGTTCTCTCTTGAGGGCCCCTCTTGTTTCTAGTTCTTAATCGTGATATGATGGTATGCATTTTGACGGAGTACTGCTGTTTATCTCTTTCCGCCTCACCAGCGACACAGCAGCCGATTGACGATCAGGTGCTAATTCACAGGTCAGCAGAAGCATACGGAATTTTCAAGAAACGTGTCCATTTTCCTTCTTTCCTCGTCCAGTTTAGGATTCAAGAGCGCAGGATGCTCGGGGTGCTACCTGAGAGCAGTACAGTTGCACCGAGAGAGAGAGAGAGAGAGAGAGAGAGAGAGAGAGAGAGAGAGAGAGAGAGAGAGAGAGGAGGGGGGCGGGGTTGCTGAATGTGAAAATGCATCAAATGATGGAAGCTTAGTGTATGGAATAGATTTGAAATGGGATAAATGCAAAACGCTGATGCACGCTCGAGGGGAATAAATTATCGAAAGAAGAAAAGGGGAATAGGTGGGTGAGAGCTTAGGCGGAACTGAGGGGAAGTCCTCAGCAAGTGTTTCCCTCTCACGACGGTGAATCTGATTGCTTATATCTCTTTCGCAAGTGGGAAGCCTTCTTCTGAACTCAGCCTTCTGAACTCAGCCTGCCGGAAAATATCTCTGGAAACGAGATGCTTCGTAACTTCGAGATTTGGCTCATTGCAGACAACAGTGGAAATAATAAAGAATGGCTTTTACAGTGTAACTTGTCATGATTAACGGATAATCTTGATGTATCTCAGTGAAAAAGTTGTTTATGTGACTTGAAATTTATAGAATATATTCAAATTCAATATTCATATGCAGTTACATAAAATTACACGAATTACATATACTCTTAAAAATGACAAAGATAAAATCTTACTCAGCGCAGAGAAAGTCTAAAGTAAAATTAGTTTCCTCTGCTTCGTAACAGGTAAACAATGTGTCGTCCTTGCAGTCTGTCAATTCTTTAATCAAATTGAACCTCCGTTTATCTTCAAAATGATCATTTTTATCTAGTAACTGCCTAACACTTCTCACAGTAGCATTGTTATGTAACAAATTGCCGACATCGATCATCTAACGCCGTGGTTATAAACTGATTGTTTTGCACCGTTACCTTGGTCAGTCATTCAAGCTTTAACAGCTTTTTTTTTATCTGAGTATTTGTTGTTTTCGATATTGAGGGTTTTTCGTTTTCTACTCGACTTTAGTTCCTCGTTGGCCGGGTCGGCATAGTTCTCGGCTAGCACTGTGCTGGGCCCGCGTTCGGGTCTCCGACCCGCCAATGAAGAATTAGAGGAACTTATTTCTGGTGATAGACATTCATTTCTCGCTATAATGTATTTCGGATTCCACAATAAGCTGTAGGTCCCGTTGCTAGGTAACCAGTTGGTTCTTAGCCACGCAAAATAAGTCTACAGTAATCCTTCGGGCCAGCCCTAGGAGAGCTGTTAATCGGCTCGGTGGTCTGGTTAAACTAAGGTATACTTAACTTTTTTTTACTTGATAGTAAGGAGAACGGAGACTACATTTTTCTCTTCATCGACAGAGGGTTTCGACCAATAGTTGATTCGACTTCTGCTTCTTTATTCAATTCAGATACATCCCGTATATCCTGCTGGTCAATCCTATCTTGCATTTTCAGTATGTCAGTACTTAGATTGGTTACAGTCTCCTCATGATTCCCAGCTTTGTATTCCAACTCACTCACCCTTTCAAGCAAGTACGTTAAATTCAGCTCTTCGGGATCGGGAGAAGGGATTCGGTTAAGATTTTGCGAAAGGAATACAGCATTCATTTGTACCACCTAAGCTCCTTTACGCTTTCAAAATGTCATCAATGTTTGCGTCGATGGCCGGCCGCTTCTCTGAAGACTTTCTGTCTTGGAAATTCGATGGTATACTATCTCGAAAAGTTATCCCATAATACTTTCTTACCTCCATATATTTCCTCCACTGTATGAAAAATTTAGAGATGTCTTTTTAATATTCTCATGACTGCATTTATCCATATAGAACGAGAAAAACGACAGTGCTTCATTTGCGATCATCATGAATAAAAAATGTGTGTTCATAAATACACTGGTTTTCTAATTCGCTGTCGTCAAGCTCGAATTTTCTGCGCGTGCGCACTCGACAGGCGAAGGGACGAAAAAGAAAAATAAGACTGTTACTAATTGAATTATCACTTTCTGGCGATATGCTTTCTAGTTACCACTTATCTGTACCATTATACGTACTCTGGGTCTTCATGAATCCGCCCACATTGAACTGAACTTTCAGCATCAGCGAGGCACTGCAAAAACTTCACTGTAAATGAGAAGCGACTCTTTTTGATGTTCTTTCTAGAGGGCTCTTCCCTGGTCCTGAATATGGTGTTCATACTTACTGTGTTTGTTGCAAGTGTGAAAGTATCGTCATTGTTCACACTGAAGTGGCGTGCTTATTGCAATTCCTAGCAAACCAGAGTCCTTTCCTTCTTCATTCTTGTAAAGTCAAAGATGGGGCTTGTGATCTAAAAAAAAAAAAAAAAAAAAAAAAAAAAAAAAAAACTAAGGGAAACATAACTGAAGATTATTAAAGATCTTCATAATTCTTTATCAAAATAAAAAGGAAAATCCTCATTTTCAAAAATTTCATTTATTGAAGGAAAATGAAAAAGAAACTTTTTTAACCTGAAAAAGGAAAAACATTTGTTAAACAGCTGCGAAAACTAAACTATTGAACTATCGAACAATGTTGCAGAGGTTTTCCTAATTAGAAAATGTAAGAGAACTGTTGTTCTTGTGTTGCCGTTGTTTATAATCACAAGACAAGTCTT
>NC_089792.1:41531638-41539138 GCF_040412425.1 Macrobrachium rosenbergii | reverse complement strand
TCTGACGGAGGCAGCGGAGATATAAGGTGGTAAAAACCACCATGAAGAGAATCAAGTGCAGAAGAGGTATGTGGAAGTTGGTCTCTGATTAACCTAAGGAAAAGAGTGTCATTGTTCATATTCCTTCCCGAAGAATACCGTTTTCGACTGAGATACAAGGAAATTTTACACTGTCTGCTATAATAGATATAAAATGCCTGGATACGATGAAATGCAATAAATATAAAGTTAGCGTTGAATCAAAGTAAAAGATGGGTGTTTGTTTAGAAATGTCCTCTGCTTTACTCTTGAATGGCACCTGCAATAAACATAAAGCTCTCTACTGTTTGGCAGTGATGATCATTAAACACCAGTGCATTTTGAATGATGGCTATATGTAATGATTACAGAAATTTCAATGAAGAGATAAGGAAGCTTATGCCCAACAAATATTCCAATGCTGTGGCGATAGCACAAATGAAAAGCAATAATGCTTTAATTTCAAAATGTCACTTTGGGGCTTGGACTGAACTGGAACTAACAAATGCTTTTAAGCAGAAGAACAGAAACATTGAAGGTGATGAAGATGAAAATGAAAAGAAAGAAACGGCGCCAGTTTGTCTGCAAATTCCTCAAGAATTCGTATTTTTTATTCGCACTTCACATATTGTTTGTGAAGATTTGAACGGCCTGTAGCACGCACGATTTGAATCACCGAAAGAAGGGGGCTGTAAGCCGTAAAGCTTTTCTTCTGTTCTAGGAGAGCTCTGGTCTGATGAAGAAACACGTGTAAGCTTAAACAGTCACCGTTCTGATTGTTTATTAATAAGAGACAAGATCATAGTTTGTGGTTGTATGATTATAATGTGTCAGTACCAAACACGTGAATCTAACTACGTACTCCATTATTTTGCGTCGGTGTGATGGTCGATTTCTGGTAGTTAGGATGGTATAAACATATGATGTTATTATATTTACTGTTATTTACCGCTTGATGCAAGTAATACTCGTATGTTTTGTTTTTCATAGATTTCGTGTTAACCTGCAGTCTTCTAGAAGTTGGTAAATTTTTTGTAAAATATTGTATTGTTCTCTCTCTCTCTCTCTCTCTCTCTCTCTCTTATGCACTCACACTCTCTCACTTTTATATATATATATATATATATATATATATATATATATATATATATATATATATATATATATATATATATATATAAATATATATTTATATATATATATATATATATATATATATATATATATATATATATATATTTATAAATATATATGTATATATTTTACATACATACAGACAGACAGACATACAGATGCACACACAATACATATGCACACAAACTCAACTGATAATCAAAAGAGCCGTTTAGTCATTATAGTTACTATGTAAACATCACTTAAGAATGGATGACAGTGAAATAATGCATTAGATGGGATATGGGCGAGCGCGAACGGGGCTGCAGAGGGGGTGGGGAATGGGTTAGATTGGATGGTGGAGGCGGAGGGGGGGGGAACGGGGGTGAAAACTTGGTGTTGCACTGTGGTGAGGGTCATTCTCTGTCCTGGGTAATAGGGACAACTCCCACCTGGAACGGTAAGTGACAGAGATAAATGATGGAAGTAGGGAGAGAAGAGAGATAAAGAGGGGGGGGGTGCAAAGGGAGACGAGAGGGGTGTTTAATGATTCCGGAGAACTGATGGAATGGAGGAATAAGAGGAGTGCAAGAGTGAGAAAGGACTTTGATTTGAGCTCCAGAATCAAGGCAGAATATACTCTTGTTGAGGCCCTTGGTGTCACCTGCCGTTGGAGGCGATGATGATGATGATGATGATGATGGGTTGATAATCAGGACTGCCACGATAATAATAGAAGAATGTAAATAAGTAATACTTCTCATTCTGTATTCGAGTTTGTGCCACGCAATAAATACAAGTATTTTGGAGAAAACCGATAGCGATATTTAGTAAACGATTTCTTACCTACTTCCTTTGCCAATGCGTTATTTAAATTTTGTGATATACATAATGTTTCACGTAGAAGACGCGTTCCTTCTAGCTTTCACGTGTCATATTTGATTTTGAAGGGCTTGAAATGAATTCTAATTCACTTTGAAAGAATTACCAGGAACCTAACCTGGCGACTGTTAGTATGATCGACACAATATTTTACTGTTATGAATTTTAGTGTCATATTACATCCCTCATTATGATTACTGGAGGATTTCCATGCCTACCACTTTTCCTTTTTTTCCTTTTTGATTTATTCTTACCCCCAAAAGAATTCAAAAGATTTAGATAGATTTTCTTAGTCAGTCTCTTAAGGCTCTGACTGAGTTGAATTATTGTAATTTCATTTGCATTTTTGTTTATTGCTTTTATTCTTCTTTGCCACGTGTCCTTTATTTATGGTAGTTCCATCCAGGTGTCCCAGTGGGTGTTTTGAAATCATTGTCTTGGTCATATCATATTATTGCCCAGGGTCCTTAGCTATACCAGGGGGTCATCATGTGGTTCTGGGGTATGCTGGGGTATGTGACTTGGTATCTAAGAAAACATGTTTAGAAAAATGGAAACCTATAACATTTTGGAAAAAACAAAATTGGTCTTCCATGATCTTCATTCCCAATAATATTCACTCCCGACCCAACTCAAAAAGGATGGCACGAAATGATTAGGTGGCTAAATTTTAAGCCAAACCTATTTAAAGGAACTGTGAGTGTGACATTTATATAATCTTCCCCACTCTTATAACTGTAGCGAACAACATGGCCAGAATGCCAAGAGTCCTGTCCCAGCAGTCAACCCATCCAGAATTCATAGGCCAGTTCTAAGGAGAGCTCTGTTCTTGAGAGCTCAACTTGTTCCATGGTGATAACTTTGAGGTCAAACATTGTCAGGTGGTTGTCCCAAGACAACTATGAACTCAGATCCCCGCATTGGTATCCATTTTTTGTGACCGGGGAAGTTAAAGAGAGAAAAGGAGGTTGGGCAGTAAGATAAAGGTAAAAGTATTAAATGAAGCAAGAGTGTTTAATAGTAAAACTGCGGGAAATCCCGCTTATGAGCTTTGAACTAATATTTCTAGAGGTTGTGCTGCGAGAAACCAGTAAGAATTTGAAAGAAGCTGAAGTCAAAATTGGAGAGAAAGAATATTGAGAGAGATTTTGACTCGACCCTGGCAAAAGAAATTCCCATGGTTCAAGAATTTTTTGCCTATCGCATGGTTTCGACATAGTACATGTATGTTTTATGGTGAAGCAGTGTATCTATTACAAGAAATTCTTTTATTGAAAGGTGAGGGTGGGGGGCGGCGGTAAGTGCATGCTTGTTGAGCAAAGGATAAAGAGAAGGTGACAAGGCGATGATTATTTTATTATTTCTGTTATGTGACAACATGAGGCAGTAATGGCTGTCACTCTGTAGCCTCGTGATCATAAGGAAAATTTCTGGTGACTTCCTGAGGGAGATGAGTGAATAGGAAATAACCAAAATGATAGCTGGTAACTTCAATTAATAGGTGGCAATCATCAGGTAGGCAGAAGGAAGCACATTTCTTTATACTATCTGCCTGGATGATAATCTCTATAACTTCAACTTTGCAGCCAGCGTAGCCTCTGGGTCATGAAGACGGTGAAGCATGTTCAGTAGAAGAACTTTGTTGGCTCTTAAGTAGCAACAAAAGCCTTACATAAACAATTTATCATGCACCTCATGTAGATATGAAGAAACATGTAGCGTATTCAGCATATCGTCAGATCAGTCCTCACATTATCATTTGTGTGTTATAAACAGAGACTCCAGGGATGTAACATTTCCAGTATGGAAGGCCATTGCAACACTGTGTTATCAAGTAAGGGTAAACATGTTCCTCATTTAGCATGATATTTTTCTAGGAATTGACTAATGGTGTTACTTTGTTTAGTGGGATTACTCATAACTCTAAGAAATGGAAAACTGCCTAGGGTATATCCCCATTGGCCGTGCTGTTGGAGAAGTTACGAGAGGATTAGTATATTTGAGATATTTGTCACCCTGAGAGCCCACCTAGTTGGTGTATTGTTAAAACTTGGGGATCAGAGGACCACTCGTAAGCAATCAACGTATCGTTATCATAACATATAATCATACTTAGAATTATTTAGGATTACGCATTTCATTATTTTACTCACTATATTTTGTTAGCTTAGTAAATGTGTATCCCCATCAAGAAATTTGCTTGATTCGTGATCGTTTGTGTGCTTTGCAATGTCCTTCGTTTGCTCTCTAGGTTAACATTCTGGAGGGTGTGATAGATGCTTGCCCATCCAGAAGGAATTGTGGTTGATAAGACTAATTCTGTTAGTTGCTTGGAATTCTCCTGGAAACTAGAATATATCATTTTTGGGATGCTCAGATGACATGCATGAATTTTTGTCACGTACACTGTGACATTATATTTATTCACAAATATTTGTTAATATAAAAAAAAAGGTCAGGATGTATGTGACATTATTCATATGAGCCACTTGCTACAAACTTACCAATCAACTATCACTGTGGAGATGAGTCGATATCGATTCCGAAGTATAAAAACTTGAGTTTGATAGAGTTGGTATAAATTTATACCTCTTTTAATAGCTCAGTGGTCAAAGTCACTGTATTTTCGTTGTGTCTAAATCAGGCAGCAGTTCGATTCCCACTGGTGACTAAACGTTTGTCACTTATAATTCTATTTGGGTGGAAGTTATTCCCGAGGTGCAGTGAGTTGGATATGAAACGAAATTTGCGGCTTAATATTTGTGAACATGATGTATACTGTAGCATTTGAACTGTCTCTCGTAAGTAGTTTCCCCTTATTGCTACTCTGTGAAAGTGGAGAAAAGTTAAGGCAAAAATTCTGTTTGCCACGAGTACTGAAATTTTGTATCAGTTTCTTAAAATTTCATATTTTTCATTCAGCAAGACTGGGTTTTACATTTTTATTGAATTTAGGCATAGTAGTATGGGATTTTTTTTGCCACTTTGTAAGCCTGTATTTCTTCTTTAAATTCTTATTTCAATGTATTTTGAATTTCATGATAATTATACACAAATATATATATGTATATATATACACACAAACCAAAGTTTTTATTTACTACATTCAGTTAATTAGGTTTTTTCACTTAAATGCACCCTCGCTCACTTCCATCGTCTCTACCATAGCCACCATCTTCTTGCCTCCGTCAGTGCTCCTTTTACTTTTTCTGTTCGTTTACTCATGCAGCACGGAGGAAAAAAGAGAGATGTGACTGTGAAAGATACATGTAATAGGGCTGTTGGGATCTGAGGAACGAGGATGAATTTCGATTGGATGAGGACACGGAGCAGGGTCCTGTATGGGACTACTGTAGCTGTAGGGGGAGGGAAGGAGGGAGGGAAAAGGAATTAGAATTGAGGTGAAGGATATCAAAGAGAGGACCTTAATCCATATACACATGAAGCTGAACACTCAGGTGAGAAAATTCTCTCTCTCTCTCTCTCTCTCTCTCTCTCTCTCTCTCTCTCTCTCTCTCTCTCTCTCTCTCTCTCTCTTGTTGTGTCTGTATATATTACAGGGCGATAGATGTTCTTACTGAAGATTGGAAAGAAGCCACGCCTTCTTGCAAAATGTAGATGCTTAGGAGTACCTTTAGGAAAAGCTCAACAGATTTTTTTTTTTTTTTTGACTACCTTTGATGTAAAATTGTATAAGAATAAAGAAATGATCTCTGACGGAGCATTTCTGTCATAAATGGTGGACCTGATTTCTTAGTATCTATAGGAAATGCACAGATCGAAATTTTCAGGCTGAAGATTCTCCATGTTTAAAGCATTTTTTGTCGTGATGGAGAACATTAACATCGTAGAACTAAAATCAGAATTGTATTGCAGGCACAGAGGCATGATTTGTAGTAACCGAAATAGGGCAAACATACTTTATGACGGAGATTTTTGACACAAACAAGTCTAAGGACGAATTAAGCGTCAGAGGAAGGTAACTTGTAACAAGTCACGTGGATTGAAAAGTGTAACTAAGGACTATCAGATCGGGTTACAGTGAGCTCTCAGCCACAACCCAGAAATCGGGACCTGAGATGATGAACTGAACTCCAGATACTTTGAGAGTGAATGTGAGTGTTAGGGCAAATACCGGTTTTTAATTTTCAGAAATTATAGCTTGTGTCTCGTAAACAGTTATAATCGATGCAGTAGGCATATTACTTTAAGAAGGAGAAAGACTGGCAGCGGGAACGTTATAATCTGAGATTGTTTATTGAGCGATGTGTGTGACTGGCATCGCAACACCGACGATCATCAGAGTCTGTAGCCTTAGTAACCTCTCCCGCAATGGTTAAAGTATCAGAGTTGTCTGAAGCACCATCTCTCTCTACCCACACTACCAAAAGGATATTGCACAAATAGAGAGTGTACAAAGGTCATTTACAGCTAGAATAGAAGAAGTTAAGGACCTTGACTACTGGGAAAGACTACAATTCTTAAATTTATATAGTCTTGAAAGGAGAAGAGAACGCTACATTTAATTCAAGCATGGAAACAGATAGAAGGAATTACCGAAAATATCATGGAACTAAAATTATCAAAAGAGCAAGCAGAGGTAGATTAATAGTGCCAAAAAGAGAGAGAGAGATACCAGGAAAATTAAGGAAAGCACACAGGACATTAATCCACCACGCACCAGCATCGATAATGCAGCGTCTATTCAATGCGCTACCAGCTCATCTGAGGAACATAACAGGAGTGAGCGTAGATGTGTTTAAGAATAAGCTCGACAAATATCTAAGATGCATCCCAGACCATCCAAGACTGGAAGATGCAAAATATACCGGAAGATGCGTTAGCAACTCTCTGGTAGACATCAAAGGCGCCTCACACTGAGGGACCTGGGGCAACCCGAACGAATTGTAAGGTCTGTAAGGTCTGTAATGTCTCTCTCTCTCTCTCTCTCTCTCTCTCTCTCTCTCTCTCTCTCTCTCTCTCTCTCTCTCTCTCTTCTTAGAAACGACTATACTTTTAAAATATCATCAAGAGGAAATGATATATGCTGTTTCCTAGCAAGTAAAGTTAACTATCGAAGTATTGTTATCTTATTATCAGAAGCCCAGACAATAACTATAATGGCCTGCCATTGCAGAGTCCTTCAGTAACATCATTTTAATCATTGCAGTATTAGTAAGAAGTTCAATAGGTTCACCCGACCAAGATTTATTAATACGTGGGGATTTATTTCCCAATACATTGTGGAGATGGGGAGGTATCCAATTACAAGATGAATCACCAGAAAATAGGGATGCTAAGCGGCTTAATTTAGCACCCTTATCCTCCTACAAAAGATAACATTCGATACGAGGCCAACACAGTCGACAGAAGAAAACACACTCGATCTAATTTCCACAAAGAATCATAACCAGATAAGCAACATGCCAGGCAGCATCTCGTCTCGCTCTGATCTACCTAACGACATGACTGTGACACTGCGTGAAA
>NC_089792.1:41521638-41526638 GCF_040412425.1 Macrobrachium rosenbergii | reverse complement strand
TTTCTTTTCAGTAGACGTTTTAGAAGAACTAAGCATTTATTTTTCTGGTTCAGTGGATATCGAAGGTCTGCAAATTTTTTCTAGAGGTTTTATTTGATGTTTATAGTGCGAATTTTTCTAGATGTTACTTTAATATATATACGTTTTACATATTCGTTTGTTTATTTGTTGGTATCGATGCTAATATTACTTAATTTTGCAGCCTATTATTTGTGATGAAAAAAGATTACGCTATCACTTTTATCCATCAGATTTTTTTCCTCAAGTGGTGTATATAAACCGAGTATATCTTTCGGTCACAGGCCAAGCTTACTTTTCAAATTAGCGAGGTGGTGCGATGTCTTGCTCAGACAGTTGTATTGGTAAGTGGATAAGTAAGATGGATAGGAAACAATATGTTGGACAGTTTGAGTAATATTTGATTTACCAGAAATCTATATAGGTTTCAGTGAGGCCTACATGTCAAGCGAAGGATAATTAAAATGAATTTGGCCGACCTGATAAATGATTGCTAATGTTGGTGGTCCGGTATATAAGGATAATTGATATTTACAACTTGAAGATATCCCGTACGAGGGTGAACGAGTATGCGTCAGTGATTATTGCCAAATAGTAGAATATGTGATCTGTAACGCCACGTTATAATTGTTTCTTGCACATTTAACGATGCTTTCAGGATGATACAGTTTCAGTTGCTGTCTTGATAGACCGTGTTCACCTGGAATGAATAGTGATGCGGTTGCAAGATTGCATATGACTGAACAATGTACGGAAAATTATGGTGAAATACTTTTACCTGTGGATTCATTAGGATTATTTTGATTCGAATCATGCGAATGGCGATGAATTGACAACTTTGGAGGGATGAAAATAATGGCAACATAAAGATTATGACGTTAGTGAATGTGCTGTTAAATATCCTTCAGTACAGTTATTACAGTTGTTCGTCTGTCTGGCCTTGTCTATGAGGAGACTTTTCATAAAGTTGATGTTGAGTGAGATACAGCATTGTATGTATCAAGGAAATGTAAATGCCCCTTAAAACGAAATTTGTGAAAACGTAAAATAAATGGAGGGTGAGAGGTACGAAGAATCCTTTAGCTTTAAGATAATATTCAAGATTATTATAAACTTCCAAACTAGTTGCAATAGGCAATTATGATAAAAGAACAATAATAGATGTACAGAAATAAAGTTGAAGTAATAAACCTTGATGACTTTGGTCACTTTCATAATCATGCTTGTATCCATACATTAACAGAATTTGCATCATTTTAAGTAGATCTCCATATTTGTGTACATTTATATAAAGAGGTTATATCTATATGTGAAATATTTATTAACATACGTCAACGTATATTATATAATTTTTAACCACACGCCGGGTTTCCTTATCGAGGTGGTGGCGCCAGAAGAGTCGAGCTTTCCGATTCTGGCCGACTTTCTAGGGATAATTGTTAGCCCTAGTCCCATTTCTTAACTCCAGCTGACTCTGGTACCCATTCACAACTGGGTCGACTGGTGGTTGGCAGGCTAGGGTCTAACCACAGTTTTGCAATTATGAGAGTAGTACTCTACCATTGAGCTACTGCACCCAAAATATCTTATACACATACACAGATATATATATATATATATATATATATATATATATATATATATATAAATATATATATATATATATATGAGAGAGAGAGAGAGAGAGAGAGAGGGGAAGATATTTTTTATCTCTATTCTGATTCCTCAGACTTGACCGTGGCTGAGAACGTGAGTCACCTTCCCAAATCATAGTGTATTCTATGTAAATTAATAGAGTTACAGTAAGTTAAGGAAGGAGTTCTCTGTGATCTCTCGTGTTAGTTTGGTTTTGTCTCCTTTCCAGCTGCGCGTGCGCGTGTGTGTGTGTGTGTTTTGTATGTAACAACAGCGCATGCGCTTGTAAATTTGGTTGGACCTTACCTAATACATAATGTTCATTTTTTCTTTAATTCTGATGTCCATTTTTACATAAGTACACGAAGAATACCACCGTGGTAGTTCCTTTCGTGTCAACGCAGTTCATGAGGCCTTATGGCAGAACGATCTTAAATAGTAAAATTGTAAAGGTTGGCTTATCAGTATCATGGCCATACTCCTGCCCTTTTCTCCAAGGTCAGTAGAAGTCAAGACACCGAATGAATCAAGTCCACGAACACTAACAAAGAAATGATCAGATTTGTATAAGGTCAGTCTGTGGAGTTATTTGCAGAGAGTGTGAAATTATTTAGAGAGAGAGAGAGAGAGAGAGAGAGAGAGAGAGAGAGATCCACTAGTCCAGCATTTTATATTTATGGCTCTGAGACTGAGTGTTGTCGGAGCATACTGGGGCATAAGGACGGGGAAGGGAGCTTTGGGGGAAGTGTATCTCACCTGACCCCCAAGGGAGTCACCAGTGCCACCTAGCGACATCCTTCCACTCACTCGCTCGCAGGACTCACTACCTGTGATATATGACTCCTGGCATCAAGAGGACATTGCGACGCTTGCCCTTGGTCAGGCGGATGTGATACTTGCGTCTACTTTACGTAGAGCCGAAAGAGAAAGGGATTCCCAATCGAGGGTTGTGTTGCGATGACCAGCTACCTGTGCTGCATTGTTATTCGACTGGTGTGTGTGTCTCTCTCTCTGAGTTCAAAGGGACGTGCGAGTTGTTTTCACCCTTACGAATACCCGGCCGATCGTCGAGTCTCCGAAGGTGGAGCGCTCGGGCTTAGGTCCGCTGTAGCAGTGTGTAAAAACCCGGATGGTGGCTGTGCAATCAGTGCCTGGGTGACAGCGGTAACAAGCTGTAGAGTCGTCACTGCACCCATGGGACACACACGCACACACACACACACACACACTCTTTTTGCTCAAAGTCAGCGCTCTTCTCTCTCTCTCTCTCTCTCTCTCTCTCTCTCTCTCTCTTTTAGTTTTTCAAGGTTTTGTCGGCATTGTAATTTAGTGTAACTTATAGTTTTATTTCTTCGTTCATTTACTTGAGCGTAAATTTTGTCGCCATTTGAATTCCTTAGTTTTGATTTAAAACAGTTTTATTCTTCTGAATAATTAATTGCTTTCGTAAAGAGAAGGCAAGGAGATGGTGCGGTATGTAAAAGAGAGAGAGAGAGAGAGAGAGAGAGAGAGAGAGAGAGAGAGAGAGAGAGAGAGAGAGAGAGAGAGAGAGATTGTCCACCTTGTTGCTGGAAGGGTCTGCCTTGAAGAAAGTCTGCGGCATAAGTTTGCCATGTTTTAGTACCTACTTCGTTTCTGCATCATGTTGTATGCTTATGAGGTAGTTTGGAGGTCCTTGCCGAATGACCTTCTTATAATTGAATATTCATTCATGTAGATGATGTTATTCTGTAGATTAAATTTCGTCCTTGCAAGTATAACATTCCTTCTCTCTTACGTTGTAATGAAAATATAACATGTTTTTGCAAACAGACCGCCCCTGCTGCCTCTTGTTTCTCAAGTAAATCTTAAGTGAAGCTAGACCATTTGACGTGCGAATTTATCCGGCCTTCAATAACTTTTAGTAGTATTGTCAGGGTGGTTTTGAACCCTTAACGTGTTCCATCCGCCATCTTTGGTCAAGAAATTTTCCAACCAGATTCTCCTGTTTTGTTGAGTAATTTTCAGTCAATAGACCAATTCTACATTATGAAATATTCTTTGTTCGTCCCTTAAAGAAGTTATCAGCTCAGGTCATCGGACCTACTACTCTATTATTGTAACGTCTGTAACTGCTGAACGGTCCCAAGCATGAGTCAGCTCGTCCTTCTGATCATCAATATGGTGTACAAAAGGCAACAACTTATGGCCCTTTATTATCTTTTCGTTGTTCCGTTCTCTCTCTCTTTTCATGACTCGAGAGAATCGAGTATTTTCTCCAGATATACCAAAAGAGTCAACAGTTTAACTTGATCGGTGTTAGGTACACCTGATTTATGCTTTATACGAAAATACTTTTAATATTTTAAACGTTCTTCTTTTGAGATGCTGCTGCTTCTTTTTTTCTTTTTGGAGGATTGAATTAAGAAATCAGTTTGTCTGATAATCTCTTGTTGTCACACTCCTTCTTTTCACTGTGACGTGTTTTTTTTTTTTTTATCTCGCTACCATAGTTATATTTTAGCTGCTGTTCTGCAAAGAGAGAGAGAGAGAGAGAGAGAGAGAGAGAGAGAGAGAGAGAGAGAGAGAGAGAGAGAGTCCTTTTCTCCGAAATAGCTACTTACAGTTCTTGCCGCTAATTTTCTACATTTAGAATGTAGAGGTCAGGTGGACTCTTCGTCGGGGAGTTAGGAATTATCCTTCATTTCATCCATTTTCTTGCATTTTTAAGGGACGGCCTCATTGCTTTATTTATAGTTACATTCTTAATTTCTATCTTTTTCTTACTTTTCGCTTTTCCACTCTGCATTTTACTGGTATTTTGTAGAGGAATTACGAGCTTTTTATCCGAATCTGTTGTCTCTTAACATTGACCCAACATCCTTCTTACCCTTAATTTTACTTATCAAAACTAAAACCTTATTGTGTACTAATACTTGCGATTTTTTCATGGCGTAATTTAGAATTGTTTTACGAAAGTGTGTTTCACGTGACAATATGAGACAAGAGTGCAGGGTAAATTTTCTTTTATGTTTTATTTGCGCTTTTGACTTTGCTTGCAAAACTTCTGGGATGCTGTTACTGCGCAAGTCAGGATGAAATCAGTAGTATTAGCACATCTGTTAGGTCATATTTGCTAAATATTTCTTTCGTCAAGTGAGCAGAGGAAACGGCGAACGTTGCAAGAAAAGCCATTGTTGTGCTCTGAACCGGAACTGCCGCTTAACCAAGGAAAAATTTTTTTTTTTTTTTTTATCATAATCATGCGTAAAGTCCACATAAAATGTAAATCGATAGATACATACATACATGCATACATCCATACATTTTCGCCACAGTAGTGAAGCGCACAGATACTCACGGAAATA
>NC_089792.1:41509138-41519138 GCF_040412425.1 Macrobrachium rosenbergii | reverse complement strand
TATTTAAACAAAATTTAATGAACATCAGCATGTAGGAAAGCTTAAAATAATTTATGAACAACTTTTAAAACAGTTTCTCGGAAATTATACTAAACATTAAAAATATGTATCAAAATATCTATAAGATTCTAAAAACAGTAAAAAATATTTAAAACATTTAAAACACTAAAAATTTTAAGGCTATTCTGTTTTCTTCATAATTGTTCCAGATAAAACTGTGCAGAAACCCTATACTAATAAAGGACAGTTGATTTTAAATTGTTTTAAATATTTTTACTGTTTTTAGAATCTTGTAGATATTTTGTAAATCATATTTTTAATGTTTATTTTAAGATGCTGTTTTAAGTTGTTCATAAATTATTTTCAGCTTTCTACATGCTGATGTTCATTAAATTTGATTAAATATTGCACCTAATTTTAATGGATTATAAATGATTTTATTTAAGTATGAGTTTAAATCTTTATTTATAAGAGGATGCGATTTATAAAATCGTGAAACGTTGGCAAAAAAAATGTTCATGAGTAACAAGCCTTTCCGAATGGTCTTCCTGGAGAAATTTTGTTTGAGCTGCAGCTTTGTGTTTTCTAAGGATATATATATGTATATATATATATTATATATATATATATATATATATATATATATTATATATATATATATATATATATTGTATATATATATACACACACACACTATATGTATAAAAGGCTTTATATACTGAACATTTTGGTTTATTTTGCTTTCTTCCGATATAAGATTGCAATAAGTATTCTATTACATAGGCAAAAGAATCTCCCTTCGTAGTTGAAAATTGCTTCTAAAATGGAATGGTTTCGTCATATAAACATTATAGTTTATTAATAACAAAAATTTTGGAGCATAAGGCGTAGGAACTAATGCCCTGCAACAAAAACTGCGTTTTAAAATTGTATAAATTTCTCGAGAAGACCTGCCATTTATCAAAGGTAGCATCTGGGTTTTGTAAACCTCATGGCAATGATTTTCAAAATTTTGTGCATTGTCTTGTGGGGCAAAATAATTAAAGTTAACTCTCTCACCACCGGAGGTCCTTTTTCTTACATAATTGTTCCAGTAAAAACTGCAATATGAAACCCTGTACTAATAAAGGGCAGTTGTTTCATTTGTTTGCGGCTGCAAATTTGAGACATGAATCTTGTCACTTGTATGCCACCAACCAAATCATCTGCAGAATTCAAAAATATTTTAAGATGCTTCCCATGTCTCTTGGTCCGATTGCTAGTTTGTGGCCTTTAAACCGCCTGCGTCAAGAACTACAGAAATTTATGAAAAACCTGCAGCACCTGATGAGGGTTCGGTTTATGTGACTAAAAATGAGTTATTTAAAAACTCGCCACTCGGCTTCCTTTCTAAAAAGCTGTTCATCGGCAACAAACCTCCGAATTGGTCTTTATAATGAAACTTCTGCTTAAAGCATCGAACTTTGAAGGTTTGTGTTTTTCGTAACACAGCAGTATTTACGTAACCTTAAGATTATATCTGTGTGAAGGAAGCTTATTATATAGGTGGTTGGATTACCGAATAGTGTCACTAGTTCGGCGCATTATCGAGACTACAAAGTCTACCCCAAAGCCAAATCGAAGTCCTTCAAAAGAAGGCATCGTGCTTATCCCATACAAATGGAAAAAAAAGCACGTTAAAAGTCACTAGTTCGGCCCATTGTACGTTGTAATACACATGGTATTCCTGGAACTTTGTTAGTAAAGGAAACTAAAGGCTGTAAGCAGAGTCTCGTCCGGTCTGTTAAGTGTATGTGTGTGTGCATGCATGTATGCTTTTCTCTGCCCTTTAGTTCTCTCCCTTTCCTTTTGCCTTCCCCCTACCCAGCGTTCCAGCTTCTTGAAGTTATTCACATTATCAGGTAGTATAAGGGCAAATCCTTCAGGCGAGTCGTAAGAAACTATAAATGTAACTAAGCGGTTTCTTAAACTACTGTAATAGTGATAATAATTTAGTTAAGCTGATCCAAATAGCAATCGGGATCAAAGACTGCCTTAGTGAAATCATGTTTACAGTTGACGAAGAGGTCTTTCTTTAGTACTGTCCAAGGGAAAGTTGCGTTTTTCTGTGTACTGTGGCGAAAGGTTTTTCGTCGTCATGGAAGAATGCCAACTAATTGCAAAATAAAGTCAAATCTAATCAGCATTACGCCTGAAAGAAAGCCTATCTCGTGGAAAAATCTATTCCAATCGTAATATACTTTACGTTTAGTTTGTTCATTATCTGAAAATTCGTCAGTACAAATGTTTTTTGCTTTTAAAGGTTGATTTCGGTGTGTTTTGTGTATGACTCTAAAAAAGCCGAACGCCTCAAAAATTGTATTTATTTATAAATATTTATTTACCCAAGCCTCCCCCTCTTGGCGTGTCTCATCTCAAAAGTTGTAGGTTTCAAACGAACATGAACGTGACGGGTTAAGGAAACCGATCTCGAGACAGTTTACTTACGCGATTTTTGGCAATGTTTCTTCCACGTGGTATAGACAGTTCGGTTTATGGATGACATGCACAAACCTCCACTCCTTCAAATCTCTTAAATTATCTTTTGCCTCCTTTTTATTAAATGCCTCGGATGCCAGTCGCCGTATGGTTGCTCCGTCAGCAGAGGTCGCGGGATCATCCCTTTATCATGAGATTTACATCCTTAATGGCAGAGGTGGTTTAGCCTCATCAGGATACTTCTCACAGGACCCAAGTTAGCGGGGAAAGTTGACGAGATAGTGAAGAAAGTTTAAAGTGAATCGGGGTCGTATTTCGTCCCCAAAAATGCACACACTGAGATTTAAAGTTGGCGAGGGATTGATAAGCGGATGATATTTAAGTTGCACGGAGGGAGGGAGGGGAGGAGAAAGAGTGGGAGAACCTGGTCTCTTTCTTTGCAGGAAATATGGTGAAAATGGAAGTGTTGCCTTTGGCTTTTGTTAGTTTTGAATCAAGCCCATCTTGTATGTACGTGTGTGAGTGTATATAAGTTTGTGTGTGTGGGTGCATTTTGTTAGTTTTGAATCAAGCCCATCTTATACTGTATATATGTGCGTGAGTGTATATAAGTTGATGTGTGTGGGTGCATGTATGTGTGTGTGTGTGTGTGTGTGTGTGAGAGAGAGAGAGAGAGAGAGAGAGAGAGAGAGAGAGAGAGAGGCAGGCTGACAGACTGACTTATACAACCTGGGGCCTTTCTTTGCACAAGATATGGTGAAAATGAAAGCTTTTCCTTTGTTTTTTCGTTAGTTTCAAATACAGCCGCATTTTGAGTGTGTGTGTGTGTGTGTGTTTGTGAGAGAGGTGGGGTGGGGGCGGGTGTTATACAACCTGGTATCCTCCTATGTACAAAATACGATGTAAAATGCAAATTTCCTTTGCCTTAGTATTAATTTTAGATACATATGCCTTAATACGTAATTGCAACATTATTTATTGATATTAGTAGTAAAGCCATGTGGCTATTTATAACTTTTATATTTGCAACTTATGTATATATTTTTCTCCTATTCATTTACAGGTGTGAAATTCTCAGTAATACGTCCAGTCTGAAACAGCGCTGATCATGCTGCTCACCGTATGCTATTACCATGGTCAGTAGTAGTAGTAGTAGTAGTAGTAGTAGTAGTAGATGTAAAAAGAAGGTTAAAATTGAAATAAAGTGCCAAAATCACACATTTCGTCAAATGCCCATTTTTGGTGGGTTGGAAATAA
The DNA here is from genome assembly GCF_040412425.1 of Macrobrachium rosenbergii. NCBI lineage: Eukaryota > Metazoa > Arthropoda > Malacostraca > Decapoda > Palaemonidae > Macrobrachium > Macrobrachium rosenbergii. The sequence continues at coordinate 41,515,403 of NC_089792.1, read as the reverse complement.
ATATCTAAAAGCCTGAGCCACACATTTTCGGAAATAATGAAGATTAGAGATTCCAGGAATCAGAGGCGAAGGAAATCTAGAGCTTACAGAATGTGCTAACAAGATTGCAGTGTTCATCCCTCAATGCGCAAGCTCACTTATTGTGTATATCACGGCCATTAAACATCCTTTATACACTCTTGCTCTCATCCAATTTTTTTTTTTTTGCTCTGATTCTGGGGTGAGATTTTACGTGATCCATTTCCATTTGTCCGAAGATGAAAAGTTTAGTTATCGAGGCGTTTTTTTTTTTTTTTTTTTTTTTTTTAGTAGCCTCAAATTTCAAATGTAATTATTCATTGACCTATATATATTTTTGGCTTAACTGTGGCATTCCACCTAATGGCAGTTACGTTTGAACTGTGAAGTTGTCGCATTAGTTTTTCAGAGGAGGTAGGAATCTAACAGTGTTTCGTAAAGGAAGTTTGCCAACTTAATTTTAGTTTTGACAGTCGACTTATTGTTATTCCAACGAAAATGCACTAAGATTTTTTGACCAATTTTAAAGTTTATGGATAAGAGATATAATCATAAAGTTAGGTTTTATAAGTAACTGTATCGTGATTTTATATCCCGTAGGACATCCGTCTCTCAAAATATACCAAATTTCAGGTCATTTGAGCCTTCAGAAGGCCTCTTCTTGGCAGTCATAAATGAGGTCCATATTTCCAGTTGCAATTGCGTAATGATTTTTATGATAGCTGCTATCACTAACGACAACATTCGTATAATGATATTTGAGACAAGCATCCTAAGGTTGGTTTTTCATTTTCTTCCTGGTATTTCCAGTACTCTCTTTATCCTTCTTATTATTGTCATCTATAAGTTTTGCATACAAATATATCCCTTTTTATTTGCCTTACTGATATATCTTCTTCCCAGAAGCGGGTATGAAGACATTCAAAGGTCAAGTCACGGCCTGAAACATTTACATGACATGGGTACAATTTCAGCGTAATGAAATTTGAAGGAATTTTTTTTTTTTTATTCTTTTTGGGGTATATTTTACCATGAGGGGCCGTAGAAACGAACAGTGAAAATTGAAGCGCGTATGCCCAAACCACACTGTCCCCGTAAGACCTGCTGACATGTCTTTCATCAGATGTGTTTTTTTTTTTTCGTTATTGCAGTGAAATCATTGTTAAATTCTGATCTGACTGAGAGAGAGAGAGAGAGAGAGAGAGAGAGAGAGAGGTTACCGTTAGTACAGGTTTTCGCTGACGGTAAGGCGGTTCCTGTGTGATTTTCGCATTTAAATATGACTTGATACGGTCACTGACGTGGCTCTCTTTTGTCCATGGAGAGTATACTGTATATAATTTGTCAAAAGGTCCCCTATGTAGTCCCTACAGTACACATTCTTTACATGACAAAACAATTCAAAGTCACATTCCTATCTCTCCCATTATCTCACAAGTTGTTGGCAGTCGTGAGGCCTTTAATCTTTGGTCAGGTTTTCCTGAAAATCCGCAGAGAACTGTTGTTGCGTAATCATTCTAACAGACAGACAAACACACGAACGACTTGAACCAGAAACAAAACTTCTTTGTCGGAGGTCGTAATAATGCTAATAATAGTAATGCATGCTCAAAGCGAGTTGAGTCTAAGCATTCAGGTGGTCGTTAACACACCCTAAAGGTGTCGTTACATGGCATAAATGACTTTCTTCGCAAAGTAATTGAGTCTCGCATGCATTTTATGGGCCTGTTAACGCTGCGTTTTTTTGCAAGGGTTATCAACACCTGCGCTCGGATGTACTTCTTTGCGGCTCTTTTTGAATCCCCCGTCTCCGGTTGCAGTCTGTGATATTGCCCCCTTTTTGTAAAACTCGTCTTTCAATTTTTTGTCGATTGTCGCCTTAATAATCTCCTGAAGTACCAATTAAGGAGTTTTCAAGGAAAGAAAAAAGTTACGAATTTCTGGTTTGCAACTTTTTTCATAAGCTGTTGATGGGGTTTTTGTTGAGAGACCCGAGAGTGCATAATATTTATTATTGATGTAGGTACCTGCATTTCTTATTCTGCATTTACTCGTTGATACTAGAGAGCGTACGTGTTATTTATTTTTATTTCGTTACTTCGTTCGATTTTTTACTTATTTCGAATGTGGACATATATAACAGTACTTGTAGAAATGTAGTCAATACCTCGTCGAATGCTAAATTAAACAATACTTGTAGAAATGTAGTCAATACCTCGTCGAATGCTAAATGACAAAATTATATTCTTATTTGTATTGACCCTTTACTTGGTGATCGTGACTTGCCTCATTAAGACAATATATGAAGCAAATTGGAGTTTTAAGGGGTGTTCATTTTTCATTTCTTATTTCCCTTTCACCATTTTTACATTTATATGTTTATTTTAATGATAGACAACATAAATTGATCTCTAGGCAAGCTTTGAATTTGCCCAGATTTTTTTGCGATTTGATGGCAGTAAATTTCTCTGTAATTTTCTTAGATTATTTGCGACACGAGCAGTTTTTTCCATATTTCATTACTAGTACAGAATGTGGCTTTCTGATTTTTTCCAAACACACACACACACACACACACACATATATATATATATATATATATATATATATATATATATATATATATATATATATATATATATATATATATATATATATATATATATATATTCTTGGACTTGCATAAGTTATGCAATGTCAAGCTTACACAAAACAATTGGAATATTTTTTGACATTTAGAGCCTGTTGAATATTTTGCATGCTCTAATTGCAATCGAAGCATTTTAATTACGAAAAGGAGATAATTTCCCAATATTTTAGATTTTAGTTTCCTCTTATTTTGAAAATGTTTGCAACAACGGGCGTTATTTTCCCATTCCAACTCCTTGCTTCATGATACGAAATCACTGCTTTTGCCGAAAACATTACTGTATTTTATTTTATGAATGCTCAGTCTTCTACTACAAATCGTCTGAAAGAGCAAACGTGTATATTTTTCATGAAAGAAAATACGAAATTATTCTTACTTTGTGTTTGCTTCAAGTGGTTTCTTCTGCTGCGACGAAGCCCCCCATCTCGCCTTATTGTGTGAGAGGAGAACGGGACAAGATGAGAAGTGTGAGCGAGCCTCAACACCTGAAGGGAATGGATTAATTTCCTTCATTATAGAATGCAGATGCTTCCGTTCTGGGCTGTTTATGCACTTCCTCCTCCTCCTCCTCCTCCTCCTCCTCCTCCTGTCTATTCATCATTTTCCTTCGTTTCTCTTCGTTCTTGCCTTTTTTCTGTCTGTTTTCCTCTTTTTCTTCTTGCTGATTTACTTCTGTTTATATGTTTCCATTTCCCAGAAGCTACCGTTCGTTCATCCTTGTTGGTGGGCCGTTATAAAGCTGCCTTACCTTCCTCGCAACTGATTTTTTTCTAGCGGGTCCTGAGTTTTTTCGTCTACTATACGCACAGTTTTTCCCTTCTTTCGCTTCTCGTGCTTTTACTGGCACATTTCATGTTATTTCCTTCTTCAGTCCTTTCCTTTCCATTAATATTCTTCTTACCAACTATTTTAGTTTTCTGTTGAAGAAAACTATTGCGCCGGCTTTGTCTGTCCGTCCGCACTTTTCCTGTCCGCACTTTTTCTTAAAAACTACTGAAGCCAGAGCTACAAATTGGTTTGTTGATCATCCACCCTCCAATCTTCAAGCTTGCCAAATTGCAGCCCTGTAGCCTCAGTAGTTGTTATTTTATTCAAGGTTAAATTTATCTATAAAAGTGCTTCTGGCAACTATATAGGATAGGCCACCACCGGGCCGTGGTTAAAGTTTCATGGGCCGCGGCTCATACGGCATTATACCGAGACCACTGAAAGATAGAACCGTTTTTGGTGGCTTGGATTATACGCTGTAGCGGCTGTACAGAAAACTCGATTGCGCCTAAGGAACTATGGCGCATGTTTTACTTGCTATATGTAGGTTACACATTTGAAAGTTTCGTTTATGATAAGTTGCGTGGTGTCAAATCGTCGCTTAAAATCGCAATGTCGGTGAATGTACAAAACTCTGATGAACTCTGACCTGTTGAGGGCAAAAGAGCAAACACTGAGTGGTCACATTTATGGCGTGTGGCTGTGGATTGAAAGTTGTACAGTCATTTATTTACGTCCGATTTAGAAAAAGATATAGATTAGTACACAGATTGCAGAGGTAAAGAAGCATCCTCTGGAAGGGAATACTGAGACTGTTCATCGTAGTCACTATTACTTGGTCATTCAAACCCTCGATGATGTGACTTTTAAAGGACATTCTGTTTTCGAATGATGAAGGCATTCGTCAGAAACAGACGCTGATGAAGTCTGATTTCCTTTGAATCTCTCACAGAATTCCTGCGTCCAAATGATGAAAGTTGACTGGCGTGCATTAGTTCAGTAGATAATCCAGCCGTGTAGTATCGGAAGGGGATGGCAATAAATTACGTACTGTTTGGTTGAAAACTTTCAGAGGAAGGACGTGACGCGATGGTCATGTGGTCTTCTGGTATGTGAATTTGAATCATCCAGCTTATGTTTTAGGTTATTTTCTTGACTGTTATGTAAGCTTAAATAACGTGTCTGATATACGCTTAATTTCGTAGTGTACGAATAGATAATTCACCTTGAAATTAATTGTCTTAAGCTGAGGACGCACGGTCATTATTTCTGTCAGTATCAGTAGAGGATTAGTTTTGGTTTTGACAGTACTGAAATGTTCATTTTTGAGTGTCCGTACAATCGTGTGATTGATGTTAGCGATTATCATCCAAGTGAAATGAAAAATAAGGAAACGCTTCTATTGCAATAATTATTGTGTACCACTTTTCGTTAGTTTAAATACTTCAACAAGTTTTTCTTTACGCAACAGTTTTATTCCGGGAATTCTTTATATAAAGTAAGAGTTGTTGCTAAAAGAGGTTTTCCACCTTGTTTCTCCAGACTGCTGTCATTGGGCCTATTTCATCTCTTGTGGCTGTGACGGGAACGGTACAACGAACAGACGATCAATAATCGGTCATTCCGTCGGTCCCTCTCAGTACCCAGGCACGGATTTCAAATTGTTAAAAATTACTTCAGTACGATTTTCGGTATTGGCAGTACATCAGATTGGCAAACACGTCATTAGTTATGCTGACAGTACAGAAAGTATTGACAGTGATGTAGATCCGGCTCACTTTGCTTGACTATAATTAGTTTTGACCAGAAAGTTTCCGAAACGGTGGATTTGACTAGAGATATCCTGGTGCTAATTCGTGTATGACAGTAAGTCATTAGCGTTGTGAATATAATATCCCCTGTTAATAGTATATAGGATACAGTGCAACAGTTGATAAATTAAGAAAGGTATATTTCTCTGTATTTTTTTATTTGCGTTTAATAAGCAAGTTTTTTTCCGTAAAAATAAAGAAATAATTGTAGGGATCAATTGTACGGATCAATTGTACGGAGAAAGTTGCTAAAGTCATCAACAGCTAAGAGTGTCAGGTGATATGTTGAAGAGATTAATTTGTGTATGAAGTAGAGTATAGTGATGACGTGGTGTTTTCGATCTCTACAGAGAGAGAGAGAGAGAGAGAGAGAGAGAGAGAGAGAGAGAGAGAGAGAGAGAGTTACCATCATCATATATTCAAGGGGGAGACTCCTCCTTCATATCCATTAAGCGTAAGCATCACCTGGCCACTTCTCCCACACCTAAAGACGTGAGTGATTAGAGTAACCCAAGATATGGCAGGTATGGCAAGATGAGAAGCAACGTATCAGGATGCGATGGCACTCTCTCCCTCAGGGTGAGTGGGTGTGAAGACGAGAGGCTGATGAAGGGTGGTGGAAGGTGAGAGGAGAATAGAAAGAGTCTGAGTAAAAGAGAGACGAGTTTGATATTGTTGATTTTGTCGGATTAATTGAAAAATGATTTGAAAGACGCGAATGGTTTTGGTGACACGTCCCAGACCTAGAGATTCCGGAACCTAAAACCTAAACCGTTCGACTGCAGAGTCACTGGCTGACCGTCGAAGCACAAAGACCGCCTCTCACTCCGTAGGTGAAATGATCTTTCACATCCCTTCAAACAAACGGGGATTTCCCCTGGTTGTTGGAACACGTTGTTGGAAGTACGAGAACATCTCATTACCATATATTTATTACCCTATTCACTTCGGCTCTCAGTCCTTGGTGTTAATGGGATATGCTAATGTCGGAGGTTTTACTTGTCGGGAATACTAGATG
>NC_089792.1:41501638-41504138 GCF_040412425.1 Macrobrachium rosenbergii | reverse complement strand
GAGAGAGAGAGAGAGGGCAAGTTAAACATTAGTCTGTTGTAAAGTTGAATAGTTTTGTGAGATTTTTTCATTATAAGTTTTGAATATTTTTGACAATAGTATATAAAATAAGGTTTTGGTTCCTGTGAGTGCCTTTTTCTTCAGATTTATAATGCATTTGTAATTGACTTTGAAAGCATAAATCTAATTTATCATTTACTTTCAAAATGTCAGTGTTCTCAAGTTTTCGTTGACGAAATTACTGATAAGTTGTCCACTTTTCTAATGCCGTATTGTGGTTATTGGTAAAAAGCAAAGCATTTATTCTATTTGTTGCAATTCCAGTTTCTTAGGTATAATGTGTGCTTAGGTACCTTGTACGTTGTACTGAAATACGAGTGAGGGGAATAAACCATTGCATCTAAGTGGAAGTATATTTTTTACATTCGTTTCAAAGCTAAACCTAAGGACAACCATATTCAAAATCCTTCAAGTTCTTCACTTGATCTGGAAAACTTGTCTGAACAAATATATCGTTCGTTTAATGTTTTGAGAAAACTTAATTTTGTGTGTCCCATGCAGAAATTGGTGATTACTGAAACGGCCAATTATGGAGATTGGATGATATTGATTGTGGATAAGAAAAGTATTGCGTGCATAACATCAAGTTACTTCATCTATCGAAGTTAATTAGCAAAGTAGATTCGGAGAAGAATTGATTCCATTAATGCAGGCACGTCTATAGAATCTTTCTTTTCCATCCCCTTCCAGTGCGCCGCATCACAATCCCTCTTGGCAGGTGCTGCTGACTCAGCGCTACAATTCTTTACAAAAAATATGTTTGTATTCCGGCTCTTTCTCATAGAACGCGATACGGGGAACTCCTTTTCGTGTCGGGAAAATATACTGTGAACTATTCTCTTTTTCTCTTTTTTATATTCTAGAGTGTATCTGCTGTTAGCCTATTATCTTATCACGCAACGCTATGAACTGATGCCTTGGCTATTAGCGCTAATAATGCTTTTATATGTAAGCAGATTAACACGAATCTCAGAGGAGCCAACTAATGAAGTGAAGTTCCTTTTTATGTGACAGTGAATATTGCTCCACGCCGTCTTTGGCCTTCAGTGCTTCTCTCTCTCTCTCTCTCTCTCTCTCTCTCTCTCTCTCTCTCTCTCTCTCTCTCTCTCATGTTTTGATCATTTATGTGTTGGTTCTCTTTTGCATTCTGCGTTGTTAAAGTGATGATTGTTGGAGGAACTGTAAAAGGAATGCTACCAAACTCATAACGCCTTTCTTTTTTATTTTTTTCAGTTCATGATACACGAGAATGAAGCCTGATTTTACATAACTGTAAATAAGCAGTCCGCTATGTAATAAAATCTTCTTTATGTTAAAATCAGTCGATAAGAACCAGTCACCAACTGAAAAACCGACGATGTGAATTAGTCACCAATTAATAATCAGTGGATGGGAACACATCACATCAAATGATCAGGCGATGTGAATGTATCACCAATTAGTAATAAGTCGATGGGAATACGTCACCAGTAGTAATAAGCAGTCGATGTGAATTTATCAGCAATTAGTAATGAGTCGATGGGAATACGACAGAAAATAATAATGATCATTTGATGTGAATTTATCACCAGTTAGTAATGAGTCGATGGGAATACGTCAATAATAGTGATTAGTCGATGTGAAAATATCACCAATTAGTAATGAGTCGATTGTAATACTTCACTAATAATAATCAGTCGATGTGAATTTATCAGCAATAAGTAATGAGTCGATGGGAAAACGTCACTAATTATAATTAGTCGATGTGAATTTATCACCAATTATTAACGAGTCGATGGGAATACTTCACTAATGATAATCAGTATATGTGAATTTATCACCAATTAGTAATGAGTCGATACGTCACTAATAATAATCTGTCGATGTGAATATATCACCAATTAGTAATGAGTCGATACGTCACTAATATCACGATAATTTATAATTAGTCGATGTGAATGTATCGTCAGTTAATAATTGGCCGATGAGAATTCGCTACCGCTCGAAAATCTGACACGAATCGAAAGATGAGTGACGCCAAGGCTTTCGCGTCCCCCCCCCCTCCCCCAGGGGCAGTATGGAAGCATCATGGTTCCCATGGGGAACAGATTAATTTGGGTGGATCCGGTAAATCAGCTGAAACAACAATTACAAACTGGAAGCCTCAGCTAATCTCGGCGTTCCCTCTTCTCCCCCATTCGCCAATTCTGCCTTGTCGCTTTGTGATGACATCCGCACGTCCTTGTTCATCCACCTGCCGGCGGGCCTTTTGAAGTCACAGAAAAATTGTCTTCATCTTTTTTGTGTCTATGCATGAATACCCTTCTCCGGTATTTCGTAGTTACGAGTTTCATCTTCATTTGCAGATAGCAGGGGCAACGGAAAACTTGTTTCAAGGTATTTAGAAAAAGTCTTGGAAAGTTGAACATTTGTTGAAGTAGAGGCAGATGCATAGCAACGT
>NC_089792.1:41486638-41496638 GCF_040412425.1 Macrobrachium rosenbergii | reverse complement strand
TTGGATGCACGTTGTTGGATGGTTCTCACTTAATGGTCATCTCATTTATTTCCCTCAAGGGGAAAAATCACAATAATGGGAATGTAAAGTAGCGTGTGGTTTGTTAGCACGCTTGTTCATGTATCCGCCCTGAGAACTCAGATGTCTTGAGATAACTTAACAAATTTTGTTAGTTGTTCGGGACTGGTTATAATTATATTGATAAATAAGAATACTGTATATCTGCGTTTGTTAGTGTCTTGAGGAAACAAAAAAAAACTTTTGTGTTGCTTAGTGGGTTGACCTCACATAAGGTTGTTTCACAACTTACGATAAAGCTCATGATTGTTAGTAGGTTGGTCAGAATTTCCAAATTGTAAAATGAATGGCAGACTGTTATTTCAGATCAAAGTTGTCTAGAAACTGAAAATTGTAAGATAAGGTTAATCAGAAAATCCAGGTTGATAGACTCAGGACCCGCTGGGACCCTGGATAGACTATTGTAATTTGGGTGTTGCCTTGGGATCGAATTCTTGAAAGATATTTCTGATATTGCTCTCCTGATGTTGTACGCACAGGATATCGAATATTTGCCGTTAAAAGTAAAATGTGATGCACATTAATGGGAAAGGACAACAGAGGAACGGAATATGACCACAAGGTGGCATGAGAAACAGAATAAAGGAATTTTTTTCCAGAGTTCGGCTGATGTGAATGTTACGGTAACCGCCATGGGAAAGAGTCTCACTGCTTAGACCTGATAACATTCGGAGAGGGCATGAAAACTGAGAACTGTATAGCCATACGTCATGGCTAACTAGAAATGAGGATAACGGTTCAGTAATACTGTACTCTGCTGCTGTTCTTGATATCTGCTTCACCTTTTTTGAAAACTGAAGACTGTAGCCATACGTTATGGCCAATTAGAAATGGAGATAACGGTTTAGTAATACTTTACTCTGCTGTTGCTCTTGAATATCTGCTTCACCTATTTCCCGTAGTCTCTATTCATCTTCCCCCAATTCTCCCTCGATTGCCCACCACACACATACACCTTAGGCTCCCATCTCGAGGCCTTGTGATTCCAGCGGATGAAACAACGCTCATTATCAGCTCTTGGTCTCAGAGGCGCCTCCCGCTGAACTCTTAATTTGGCACGTAGTGTGTCATTTCCCCTCCTCTTTATTCTCTCCCCTCCCTTTCCTGCGTTCCTCCCACTTTTCGTTTTCCCTTCCGTAGGATTATTTGACGCAGTTTCTCTTCTGTTGTCTTCCAACTCCTCCTTCGATTTTGCCTAATATTTATGTTAGTCTACAGATCCTGAACTTCGCCATTTTCGATTGGAACGCCATTTTGCATTATTTTGTTTTATAATTTAAAGTTTACTTGCATCTACAGCAGTCTGATGGAGTATATAACTAAACCCTTTTCAACTTTTTTTTGTAAATTTTATTTAGCAAACGATTCAGAAGGAATAGTTTCACTTGAATCTGCCATGGCTGATTTAATAACTGTTTCAGATTTCTCCCTTTTTGTCTCATTCTTGTCTTTCATACTTATTTGTCTTTTAAAATGAGTTTCTTGCTTTACTTCAAATTAATTTTTATAGTGTTTTTATCATTCTCTCTCTCTCTCTCTCTCTCTCTCTCTCTCTCTCTCTCTCTCTCTCTCTCTCCTTATCCACCTTCCCTTTTTTTTTTACATTAATAGATGTTTATCTGTGTCTCTTTGTTATTCGAATTCTTTGTGATCCCTTCTGTTAATCGCGAACGAAACTCTTTATTTTGTTCGTTTTTTCTCTTTCGCCTTTTATGCGTCATTGTTCGGCTTTGTGTTCGTTCTTATTACGGTTTCTTCATATTCTTTTCTTCGTCTGTTAGTTTTTCTTTTTTTATGTTATTTTAATTGCTTGTTTTGCCTTTTGTTTCACAATGAAAATAGTTGTATTTTGTTTTTGTTTTATGTACGATTCTATATATATATATATAATATATATATATATAATATATATATACAGTATATGTATATATATATGTATATATGTGTGTGTGTGTGTGGGATGAATGAATGGACGTAACTGCAGTGTTTACACATTACTGAAATACTTCGTTGCAATTATTTTCTAAGTTATTTCTCTTTCTTATTGATAATTTTTTGCTAGCTGTCGTAACACGCATTTTAGCACACTCAGTTTTATATGACTTGTCTTGATCATTTATTCTTCCAGTGTTTATGTCTTTTCCATTTTCTTTCGTTCCTTAAATAAAATTTTATTTAAATACATTATTATATTTATATACTATGCTTTTCCTTTTATATTTTCTTATATTTCGGCATGAAACTTTCCTTTCGACATCGTCATCTTAGTAACGATAGTTCTCTCTCTCTCTCTCTCTCTCTCTCTCTCTCTCTCTCTCTCTCTGCGTCTGTTTTGTAGTCTTCACCTCTAATTGAGTCGTATTCTGTAGCTTTCCTCAAGAACCGACAAGGTGTCAAAAGAGCCTAATTGTGTGTCCTTATCTTGTGAGAGACAGAGAGATTGGGGAAAGGTAAGATGGAGAAAGGGAGTGGTTAGGGCTGTTACACTGTTTAGAGGAGGGGGAAAAGGGAAAAGACGGGGAGGATGGATACGCTTTGGAGGGACCTGTTTGTGCGTTAAAGTGAAGGGAAGAGGGGAGAGAACGGGGACTGATTTTTATGGAAGAACTGGAGGAGGGAAATCAGAAATTAGGAAAAGGAAAAGGAAAATGGGTGTGACTGTGAGGAGGAACTGAAGAGCGTCGATACACTTATCTGGGAGATTCACACTGTATCTGGGGAGATTCATACACTGTATATATATATAATATATATATACATATACATATATATATATATATATATATAATATATATATATATATATATATATATATATATATATATATATATATATATTATATTTATATATATTATATATATATGTCACTACATATATATAATTTGCCAATCTACAATGCCCTTTAACTTGTAATTCTTCACTACAAAATGGTAATTGTAATAGCCACAATACTGTCCGAATTCTTCGTGCTTTATAATGTATATATACTGTATATGTATATAATGTATATAGCCATATACATATCAATATATATATATATATATATATATAAATAATGATGGTCGATATATATAATATATATATATTATATATATATATATATATATATATATATATATATATATATATAATTTAGAATCTACTGGCCAGTTTTGGATACATCACTACAAATTGTATATATATGTTAACATGGTCTTCGTGCTTTTTGGATATATATATATACAATATATATATAATGCAAGAAATATGAAATATAATAATATATATATATTATATATATATATATATATATATATATATATATATATATATAATTTAGAATCTATGGCCACTTTTTGGATACGTCACTACAAATTGTAATTGCCAATAAGCCACAATGCCTGTTATATATATATATATATATATATATATATATATATATATATATAATATATATATATTATATATATATATATATATATATATATATATATATATATATATATATAATTTAGAATCTACTGGCCACTTTTTGATACACGTCACTACAAATATATGTAAATTATATATATATATATATATATATATATATATATATATATATATATAATATATATATATATATATATAATATATATATATATATATATATATATATATATATATATATCCACTGTATATATATATAATGTATATATACATATACATATATATATATATATATATATATATATATATATATATATATATATATATATATATATAATATATATATATTATATATATATATATATATATATATATATATATATATATATATATATAATTTAGAATCTACTGGCCACTTTTTGGATACACGTCACTACAAATTGTAATTATTGCTTTAATGCCCTGTATTGTAGATTCCTATGTCCGATAGCGAAAGCCTTTTTGACATTATTGTCATTAATGTTGCCCGATAATGCCCCACTGTCGACCTTCTACAAAGCCTTAAGATCCAAGTGCAAGAAATATGAAGAAATAATGATGTCCGATAGTTCCCCTAATCAGAACGAAGTACCACTGTCGACCTTCTCGTGGTCAGGTCGACAATGGTACCTCGTTCTGATTAGGGACCTGCAAAGGTCGACAATGGTACCTCATTCTGATTAGGGGACCTGGTTCGTTTCCCGCTACCGGACATCATAATTTCTTCATATTTCTTGCATTTGGACCTTAAGGCTTTGTAGTGACAAGCAAATCCAAAAAAGTGTGAAGAATTCGAGAAGTTAAGAGGACATTGTGGTTATTACAATTACACACACACACACACACACATATATATATACACATACATACATACATACGTACATCAAGACAAAAATAATCTTTCACAATCGAATCCACTTTACCTTTGGGATACCTTATACTTAAAGGAAATATATATGGCAAATGCTCTTCCCCTGACGAGAAATTGTTCTCATGCTTCATTAAGAGGGATACAGTATAAGTTCCTTTCAACCCTGCAGTACATGTCGCCGTTGAATTCATGTTCTGTACTTGGGTCAAAATAAACTCATTTCCACCATGATATTTAAATACTAACGAACGGACGAACCCATAACAGTCCCGCCGTAAAGACAGACAAACGGATATGCAGGTCAATTATGAAAGGCCCTGGTAAACGGGGTTATTAAAATGCATTAAGCAAAATCCAAAGGAGCATCTCTGTATTGATCTGTTAAGAAGTGGAAAAATTACCCAGGTATTGTAGAATATAGGTGTAAACGGATAAGGCATTTATAAAGTTTAAAACACTGGATTTTGAAAGTTGAACTGTCAGAGCAGCATACTCAAAGCTTCGGCAGATGCAAGGTTCACTTTTTTGTATCTAAGGGAGCAGAATAATAATTCAGTTCGATAGGAGACGGAAACAGGTAAAGCTCTGAGGAACAGGCTCTGGACCTGACTAATTACGGCATCACCACTTAAATGTGCCTTGAGGATAATTGTGAATTGATTGGAAAAGAAAAAAGGATTCTAAATTTAGTGTGAACAATAGATGCTGGAAGAGAGGCGAGGAAATTATTAAAAGGCCTGAATTGCCTGTGGCGTCGCTGCTCGGTTTATTCATTGACTACTCATAATCCTCGAAAGCAACTTCATTATTTCGTCATCATTATTGTGATCGTTATAATTCGTAGAATTAAGATTTTTATTTCCATTTCAGTAGCTGAATGTCGAGTTATTAGGGAATTTCAAGAACGTAATAAAAAAAATCTGTTAATTGTAACGTGGTCACTAACAGGTTCAGAATGACATTAAAAGATTAATTAATGCATGTATAAATCTTTTTTCACGCAAATACTTGTTACATTTTCCCTGTAAACAATTTTACTTCATAGCGCTGTGGGAGACAAAGAATACGGAGGGTGGAGTATATGAGTATATACAAAAAGAGAGTGAAAACTAGAGAAGAGAAGGGCCACAGAATAAGTGAGTGTTAGAGGGGAACAGGGGTCCCTCCCCTTTGACCCCCGCGTGGGCCCCATCCCGCTGAGGAAAATGAGGAAGTATCCCCTTGGTTTGGTCCTCACCTCCAATAAGCCAGGTATATCCCCCGTGATCCCCTCACCTGATCAATCACTCGCCACACACTCTTAATTCCCACCAATTTCCCCGCTTTTTTGGGAGTTTTTATCATGGACGTCCAGGATATATTCCCCCCATCTTCTCTTTCTCTGTCTCTCCTTTTTCTGTTATACATTTTTTTTTTTTTTTTTGCCCTAAATATTTGTTGATATTTTTTATAAATGAATCTCTTTTCATTTGGGCCGACTGATTTTTATGCGCATGTGTTTGAATATTGTCCTCTCTCTCTCTCTCTCTCTCTCTCTCTCTCTCTCTCTCTTATTCGAGGAAGTACGTATTTATGTATGTGCGTATACAAATACAACGCCAAGGAAAGAGTAGGCCTGTGAACTCTACCGTAAAATCATCTCTCCGCTCCTCAGAGAATTAGCTACCTTCGATCTCCAAACACCGGAGGAATATCGAGGACCCACCAATCACAGCTCTGTTGCGGTTTGGTTAACGTTCGCCCACGCTGAGGCGACCTTTCATAGGAACGCCCAGAGGTGAACTTGTATCGAGATGGGTTAATTAAAGGAGGTTTGGGGCCGTGAATATTAAGCGGCTGTGATAATTTGAAAGGATGTAAAACTCTCTCTCTCTCTCTCTCTCTCTCTCTCTCTCTCTCTCTCTCTCTCTCTCTCTCTCTTTTGTAACTCGAGTGAATGTGGCTTGATAACCGACTAAAGTTTGTTATTTCGAAATTTTTAGTGGAAATATCGAAATTTGCGTGCAAATAAAAACATCTTATTAATGCTTGACTATTCAGGTGAGGATTCCGACAGCCTACAAATTACTGAAAACTGTTTTTGAACGTCCTCGTATCAAGTAAAGGCTCATCGTAAAAACTTGGAAGAGGTGGGCAACTCTATATTACAGCTTCCAATATAAAATAAATGACCAGGCACTTTGACTCGTGGCCATTTATTTCATTCGCGAGGCTCTAAAAATGAATGTTTTATATAACCGGAAACTGAAAGCTTGTTCGATTTAAGTCCTGAACATTTGTTATAGAAAAAGAAGTGAGCAACTAGGTGATGATTAGAAATGTTCCTCGGAGAAAACAAAATTAATATTCTTTTGGAAAATTAATATTCTTTGGAAAATTTCAGGAAAGTGTAAGTATTCTTCTGCTGAGGTAAAAAAAGAAAAGAAAAAACACAATAGGTGTTTGGAAAGAGACGGAGATATTTTTCTACCCAAGAGCTGTTTTATTCATAAACCTTATGAGAAGCCTTTCTGATATAGGTTTCACTATATATATATATATATATATATATATATATATATATATATATATATATATATATATATATATATATATATATACATACTGTATACACTGTATATATATAGATGCATATTTATGCATAAATGTGTTTATCTCTATCTTTCTATATCTTTCTGTATATATAAAATCACACACACATATATACAGTATATATATATATATATGTATATATATATATACTGTATATATATATATATATATATATATATATAGATGTATAGATATATATATATATCTCACTCTTCCAGATTCCACTTATATTTTGGGGAACGGGTAAGAAGTTTCTATTAATGTATGGGGCCCTCTCAGCGCCTTCCATTCCACCACACCTTTTAGTTATTGAAGGTTTTCATCTCACCTTTCCCCAACGCTATCCTGTATCCAGAGTTCTTCTACCCCCATACCTACTCAACCCCCTCCTCTCTCTCTCTCTCTCTCTCTCTCTCTCTCTCTCTCTCTCTCTCTCTCTCTCTCTCTCTCTCTCTCTCTCTCTATAGAAGAGAGAGTGCAATTAGGGGCCTTTGAGATTCCCCCATACTATGGGATGACGACTGATGGGAAGGGAAAGAGAGAGAGAGAGAGAGAGAGAGAGAGAGAGAGAGAGAGAGAGAGAGAGAGAGAGAGAGAGAGAGATTTACTTCTTTTTTACTGCCATTCTTTTTATTTTCCTTCTGTCAGTTCACCCCTCTTGTTTTGAATCCGGATTCAAGACACTGAAAGAGACGATTTCAATGGTGCGCCTCGCGTATGTAAGTGCCACTTTGCTCTCTTGTGTAGGTCTAGATGCACTGCTCTTCTGTATAGACCTTGTGTGTGTCTCGAAAACAAGAAGAAGAGGCGGTGGAGGGTGTTCAAGGTGGACATCGTAAGCATCGTAAGTTTGTACGTGACCCCAAAAACTGAATGTTCTTGATTTTGGAAAATGATGGTAAATCTAATTAAGATTCTTTTGGATACGTAGCTCTCGACGTTTCAAGTAGACGAGTGTTTTTGAATGATCTGGTTTGTGAGTATTAAAAATGATTAATTGATAACTTTGTTACTGAATATACTATTGTTTGTATATGAGACTTTGCGTATGGGTATATGAATCAGTTATGTGGGTCCAGGTGCCAGTATGCGAGTATTCGGTTGCTTATGTAAATTAATATTCTCACGTGGAAATCTGAAAGGTTTAGGCGTAGGGGAAGTTGCAGCCAACTTTTCAAGAATATCCTTGGGATGTCATTAGTAAGAGAACATCCCCTAGCTAAGACATTCAATAGTCTAAGATTTGACTAAAGTATGAATACACCCAAAAACATATGTATAAATATATGTATATATGTCGATACATATTTTATATATATATATATACAGTATATATACTGTATATATATATATATATATATGTATGTAATATGAATACATATAAATATATATAAGAACTTTATATACATATAATTATATATATTATATCATGTATATGTATATATATAAATATATATATATTATATATATATATATATATATATATATATATATACATATATATATGTATATATATTAAACCTTTATATTTATGTATGTATATATATAATACATAAATATAAATGTATAATGTATAATATATATATATATATAATTCATATATATATATATATATATATATATATATATATATATATATATATATATATATATATATATATATATATATATATATATATATATATTACTCGATTGTGGTCCCTTGGATGAAGACTGTAAGAGATCCTCACGTGAAAGTAAAAGGAGGCATCAAGTTAATTTCAGGGTACTGAACAGTTTTAAGAATACAACTTTCAACAGAAAATAGTATAAGGTCACAGATAATAGTTTAAACAAGTTAACAAGCTGCTTTAGGCCATTGCTTCAGTTAATGTTTCTGGAAGAATTGATGAGGCGTCATTCAACTAACAATCTGTTGTGTACTGGTGAACTTTTAAAAACAACTGATTGCCAGTCGAAATGGTGGCCAAAATCTCTTACATGACAAAAGATGGCATTTGATTGTTTTGCAAACTATATATATATATATATATATATATATATATATATATATATATATATATATATATATATATATTTATATATATATATATATATATATATATATATATATATATATATATATATATATATATATATATATACATATATATATGTATTTATATATATATATACATATATCTACATATATATCGTACTCAGCTAGGACTCTCCTAGGCCCGCGTTCGATTCTCTGGCCGGCCAATGAAGAATTAGAGGAATTAGAGGAATTCTGGTGATAGAAATTCATTTCTCGGTATAATGTGATTCGGATTCCACAATAAGCTGCTGTTCCCGTTCCTAGGTAACCAGTTGGTTCTTAGCCACGTAAAATAAGTCTAATCCTTCGGGCCAGCCCCAGGAGAGCTGTTAATCAGCTCAGTGGTCTGGTTAAACTAAGGCATACTTAACTTTTACTGGATTTATTACACATCTGACTCAATATTAGGACAACTTCGTAGACAAACAAGGGAAATCTGTGGCTTAGGGCCTTCTTCATGTGAGGGAAAATTACGTAAACTCAAGGGTTCTCTTAACTAATTATGTATACATAACAAACACTGAACAGAAGAATGACGAATTACTGGGCAGGTAATAATAAGGGCCTGCTAAATGAATGAATCCTACACAGAATAAATATTCTATGCCGATGATGTCTTCATAACAGGAAACATTGCAGTGGGGTAGAAGGGGGCTGCGTATGGATAGAGCTGAGAGATTCCACAGTCGAGGCCAATCTGCAATATATGCAAGGCGGTTACTTGCAAGGATAATAAGAAGCTCATAGGGAACTGAGGAAATGCATAGATGGTGCCAAATAACTCAGTTCAACAGTAAAGGCATAATTACGTTAACACTAAATGCTCCAACACAAATTACTGAAGGTGATCGCACAATGGAAAATAAATGAAAAATCAGACAGAGAAATAACAGGAATCGTGACTGACTAAGAAACCTTATTGCGGTACATTA
>NC_089792.1:41476638-41484138 GCF_040412425.1 Macrobrachium rosenbergii | reverse complement strand
GTATCTTTCCCTTTCAACTTCATTATAAGGTCCTCAGTGTTTTTGAATGTGCATCTGATATATTTCCTGCGAGCGGATTCAACAGAGCTTAAACATTTTGACAAATGATAAGAGGCTGAGCCTACAGGGCCGACAGTGGACCTAATCGGTTGACCTTCTCTGAATTTTTTTTTATTGTTGCTGGTTTATAATAAAAGTCGTAAGTCTTGGTATCTCCTCTCTTATGTTCGTGTGAATATCATATATATATATATATATATATATATATATATATATATATATATATATATATATATATATATATATATACACATACACATACATATACATACACACACACAAACGGACATCAGCTTTTTGAAAACTATTTATCTCTAAGCACTGATTTCGTCCTTGCTTATGTAAGTAATATTAAGAATATTTATAAAATACAAATTTTAAATCTAAGAGCTTTCAATATTTTATATATATATATATATATATATATATATATATATATATATATATATATATATATATATATATATAATAATGTGTGTGTAATGTGTGTGTATCGATATGGATAAATATAAGCACACGGTTTAAATGTTTGTTATATTTTAAGATCAAGTTTCAGTATCTGAAGAGTCAAAAGCAAGATTAGCATGATATTCCGCCCAAGTAATCAAGGAATAAAGTTGTCCAAGTGCGCATCTGTCCCAGTCAATATGTAAAAGGCAGGGCAGTGAAATTTAAGAGCAAAATATTCTCTCGCTCAAAACAAGTAAAAGGAAAGCACCTTGGCTTCACTTTACATTTTCCTCTAGAGTAAATGAGGCCACTACATTTTGCCATCCTAGAGCCTCTCTCTCCTCATGTAGGAGCTCTCTAGAGTCTAGACGCCCTCGTGTACCTGAGTCTTCTGGGACCCACCTCTATTCATGAGTTTCGTCCAATTTACATTTATTTACCCCAACTCGAATCTGGACTGAAGGTTTTTATCTTATCATTGTTAGCTTCCTCTTTTTTATTTTCTTTTTGTCTTTTATTATTTTTCAATGTCTTCTCTTTATTTAGGTCGATAATAGAGAGAGAAAAAGAGGGAAAGAATGGACCGTCTTGATTATAACCAATAGCTAGTATTAGAATCCAGGCAAATATTTCATTCTTGTATTAAATGCTTTTAGAGGAATTATTATAAACTTCGTTTATATGAAAAAGACTTGTCACAGTTATATGTCGTGTTGATGGTTTTGTTTATGCTCTTTCATTTGCTCAAACGCTCATAGACGTTTGTTTTTTATTTTGTAACGTTTCATTTTTGAAATCTATAGTACCTTTTTTTTGTTTTAAAATTTGCCATATTTTTCATAATTTCATAAAAGCTGATGTTTATTTGAGGAACAAATTATAATATTTGTATCAAGCTTAGTCATTTCAAGGAAAATGTGCTAATTAACTTAGTTGTAACACATTTCATGGAAATTTAGAGGAATGCAGGCAATTATGCTTCTCGTAAATTAACAGCAAAAGTACTGAAACCCATGAGTTCCCAACTTCGACGCATTTTCTGTTGGACTGCTAAACCTGACGTTTAAATCGAGGACGAAAAGAATGTTGAAGGCGGCTTGATATTATTATACTGTTTATATGATAATTAGTGATCCCTTTGTGACCCTCCAGAAGTCCCAAGTGTACCTTATTGCATAAATATTGTTTCTGATTTTGTCCCTGCTTAGCAGTGGGGACAAATAAGACACATCTTACTGCATAATGAACGTGTGTACATACATACATAAATACGCATATATATACACATACTTGTGTATCTGTGCGTGTTAGTGCATGTGCATGTATGTACATATGTTCAAATTGACGGAAGGTATGATACAAGGTAGAGCTGTTGCAGGATGTGTGACAGAAATCTATGGCGCTCCATGTTCCTCCTCCCTTCTCAAAGGCAAGGAGACACAGACATAAATTCCAACATCTTGTCTTCACCCTCTTTGTTTCCTGTCCCCTCCACCACCTGCTCTCTGTGGACGGCTCCTTGCCTCATCAAATGCCCTGTAAAGTTATCTTAGAGCGTCGGAACCATTGTCTTAAATCCTCACTCATGAACCACGAAACGTAAAGTAATCCCTAACGATGTTGTCGGAAGCCGGCCTCTCCAGGTCCTCCCCACCCCCCAACGCCCTCCCATTCTTTACCTCCCCCTCTTTTTCTCACTTCTCTACGGCTCCCTCCCCTCGGCCATTTTTCTTAGATATGATGGTGAAAGAGACCCTCAGCAAAGTTTGAGAATGTTCCCCAGACATCATGCTCGCGAGGCTGGAAGTGGTGGCTGTGTCTTGGGTGTTTTCTCGTGGCGTTGATTCTTAATTACAAAATCTGATTTTTCTGTTCGTTGGTGAGGTTCCCCGATCAGATCCGGGTCCAATCATATACCTTTAATAGGCAGTAGCTCAACGGTGTAACCATTTGACCACATGGTGTTTACATTTTTAGCACGGCAAGGTCAATCTCAGTCGGTTTTTAGGTCGGGGGCTGGGGGGTCGGGAATGGGGTCTCAGCGGGGTGGCGAT
Source organism: Macrobrachium rosenbergii (assembly GCF_040412425.1). Taxonomy (NCBI): domain Eukaryota; kingdom Metazoa; phylum Arthropoda; class Malacostraca; order Decapoda; family Palaemonidae; genus Macrobrachium; species Macrobrachium rosenbergii. The sequence continues at coordinate 41,481,574 of NC_089792.1, read as the reverse complement.
GGAGCCTGTGAGTTATTCTAGGGGAAAAAATATAAAAGATAAATGAAAATCTTTGCGCCCGCTCTGGTAGACGCTATCTGAGGAAATGGCTTATAAGAGGGGAAGAGTTAGTGTTCCCTGGACGCTCGTTTTCTTTCTTGGAATAAACCTACCTGGATGGGTGTGCAATGATGTCCCCCCGCTCTCTGTGTACGCACACCCTCATCTTCCTTCCCCCTTCCTTTGCTTTTGGGTACATATCCCCCTCCCCTTTGGTTCCCCCACCCTCTACGTCATTCCACTTTTCCTTGCAATTTTATTTTTCATAACTTATACCATTAATCATTTTACCAATTGCTGTTAAATTTTCCCCACTTCATTCGCTCTTCCTTTATATTCAAGGAGTTTTCAGAGATTACTGTCTGCCGTGGTATTTGTAGTTTGACATTTGGTTTTTCTCTTTGGCTTTCTTTGGGTTTCTCTTTGGCTTTCTTTTGGTTTTCTCTTTGGCTTTCTTTTGGTTTTCTCTTTGGTTTTCTCTTTGGCTTTCATTCGGCTTCCTTCTCTTTCCCCCATTACGCTACACAATTATTCTTACAAATAGTTAACATCTGAGACAAAATGACAGGCTTAAAATATAGCGTTCAGCATGCAAAATGAGAGAAGAACGATTAGGGACGATTGTTTGATTAGAAACGAACTAAATTCGTAAATGTAAGCAAGGGTTCGGTGAATTAGGTGGCTCTCCTTTTCAGGACGAAAAAGAAGTATAAGCTTCTGTACTTCTAATTCGGAAAGTTTACATACTTGATCTCATGAGAGCCAATATATTTAAATGTTTTAACATACAGCTGATGTAGATATTTAGTTCTCGGATATCAATACGTATGCTTTTATTATATTTGTGTCAATCTCCCCCTTTTGTCACGTATTCATTCTAACCTTGAAAGGGAGAGCATTGTACGTGGTCTTTGACAGTGTTACGCTGTTTAGTAGTTAGTATCACATTTAGGATATTTTTACCACCCAAGATAGTTCTGTAAAGAATTATCGGATGTACAAATAGTAGATTCTTAAAAAACAGCTTTGGGGACCAGTCACGTATCGGGTAGAGTGATCTCAAACCAGAGCATCCCAGTAAACAACCTGGTCTTTTTACACATTATATATCATTCATATAACCACAGAGGCTTGTGTTTCACTTGTTGTATGTTTAGCTGGCCTTATACCAGTACAGGTTCTGTCCTGGAGTCCGTAAATGTTATAGATAGCGTCGCTGGTACGTTTTAGGCAGTTTCCCCTGGTAATGGTTATCTACAAAGAAAACTGGGAGTGACACTCCTAGCCTAGCCTTTAGTTTAAGGGATCAACTGACGGTTTACGTTCAGTAAGATGCAATTTCTTTATTTTGTTTTCTGGGGTCCCATCTTATATCTCTGATAACATCATTTACCAAAACTCTTGCTTTTTGTTGATAGGGAAAGAAGATTTTACTCTATGTCCCAAAACCTCGTCCTAACAAATGTGTCTTTGCTTGGGAAGATAGGAATTTTACCAAGAAAATTGTTTGACAACAACTTACGTTTTGTTTACCAAGTATTAAGCTAAAATTTACTCGTTCAGAATCTGTTGGGTCTTTTGCTAAATTTTTTAGGATTGAATGTATTTTAAACTGATTTATAATAAAAAAACGGAAATCTGGTAGTCCTCATATTTTATGTGCAAGTTCAAATATACACTGGAAATAACCTGGGCAACTGTTGTGATCTTTTATTGGTATTGAAATGTTCATACAAAATGTTGTTATTGGGTTTAAGCAGGTAGTGTTTCAGTCAGTACGATTATTTCCTTGACGTGAGTTAAGAAAGGTTCCTTCTGTAAACGAATAAAAAAATTAATGCTAAAGTAGTAAGAATTCTACCGAGACGCCTTTGCCAAGTGATAGCAGGTAATAGAACTAACAGCTAATTTATTATATTCCTGCATTTGTCTTTTTTTTTTTTACACCCATTACCTAGCATTCCCTATAATGGAGCGCCTTTTCTCTTTATGTTATTAAGTGATTCAGTTTCTAATCCTTTCTCTTCTCAGTCTTTGTCGTCTATATTCACACACGTATCTGGGTCCGCATATCAAGTGGTAATTTGGCATCTTGATATGCTCCAATCAAACAACTTTAAAACTTTAATTTTTTTGTCCCTTTTGTATGCCAATCATCAAGATCGAAAAGCAACGGATCGTGATGTTTTATTGTCAACAAGTATTGCCAATTTGGCAACACATTTAGCATTGTATGTTTAGGCACACGTAAAAATACTCATGTATTATCATTGCCAGGAGCAGTAGAGAATCTGTAATCTTAGTGTATATATACATACTACATTCAATATCATCTCTGCTGCTACATAATTAATATCATTGTTAGGATATTAGTAACTGTATCTGGCTACTATGGTAGGCGGGAATAAGAAGAATAACAACACACGCCGACACAGCTCTGTCTGTTATCCTCTTGTATACGTTAATTCTGTTCGAGAATACATTACCATTTTAAAAAGAACCTACCGGTATTCATTCAGTACCTTATACTGGGACTTACACCCAAAGAAGATGGCGCAGTGAGTAGGGTAAAGTGGTTCTAATTTGGGATTCTACACTAACTTGGAATCTTGAATAGATTACGTTCAGGTACATTATTTTCACCGCTTTATCTGCAGATTAGCGAAGTTTAGAAACAGTCTGGACGTGATGAGGATAAGTGACCCAATAGTAAATGACAGTTGCTATCAACATAAGCTCTGTGGTTGTTTATGCGTGGACCGGGGGTTCGGATGACTAGCAGTCTCATCCCTTGTTTGCTCAGAACAAAAGGGTAACAATTATCCATTGTAGGTAGACAGTGCAGATCTGAATACGTATTCGAAGCAACGTTTGCGCTCCTTTATATACAACTTTGTATTTGCTAATGTCACATATTAATCTGTTGGCGCCTGTGTCTTACGCATGTCTGATGTGTCCAACCTACCGTTGCAAAATCGGCATCAGTATAAACTCCTAACATAGCCGTGTCGATAACACGTTTTTGCTTATTCTTGTAGTTGACGGTGATGTCGGCTTTTTACATCTAGGAATTACACGCTTAGCGTTAGATTCAAATGGCTAGAGGCCTTTGCACAGAGTAGCCTACATTGATTTTTTCTTTAGATATAAACATTCAAGAGTTCTCCTGACTTGTGGACGCCTTATGCTGAAAGCACTTAAAGTTTCTGTCTTTGACGGATTAACATTTTTAGTGGATTATCTTTTCTCGCTTCAGAATGTAGGATGCAAGTAATATGACCGGTTGCAAAGAACGTATCTGACATTAACATGTAGAACGTATCTGACATTAACATGGAGAGGTTTTGATAGGAAAAACCAACTGGCCAGGAAACATCATTCCGTCATTTGTTTACTTAAAAATTAAGTAAACAAATGACGAAATGATGTTTCTGGCCAGTTGATTTTTCCATCAAAACTCTCTCCATGTTAATGTCGGAATACGTTCTACATGTTAATGTCGATACGTTCGCAAACCAATATACTCATCATCCCATCCTGAAGCTAGAAAAGATAATCACTAAATGTGAATCCGTCAAAGACAGAAACTTTAAGTATTTTCAGCATAAGGCATCCACAACCAGAACTCTTGAACGTTTATATCTAAAGAAAAAAAATCAACGTACTCTGTGCAAAGACCTCTAGTCATTTGCATTCATGCTAAGCGTGTAATTTTTACTTCCGCTAAAGGGACTTTTCCACTAACCCATGCTTGTCTGTTTGTTTGTATATTTGTGAGTCTGAATGTCGGTCTTTCCACAAGATGTAGCCTACAAGGAATTTTAAATTTTATTCGAATTTCTTTGAGATGTGTTTACGGGCAAAGAAAAGCTGGTTATAGTGTGAAGTAGATCTGGATACTCTTCATAGACCTTGGGTGTATTAAGTATGATGATAATACCTCCGTAATCCTATATTCTCCTAATTCCGGTATTAATTCTAATTGTAGGCGAAAGCACAATAGATTGCAGCTTTCTCTTTTTAGGGATGTTTCCCTCATCGAGGTACACTTGAAATGTTCTGGCGAGCTAGTCGGTTCTTCTTCTTCTTCTTCTTTTAATGTGCTTGTTCTACATTCGCCTTTATATGCAGCCTTTCGCCACCATTATAGTATACAGTAGCTATATTGCAGTCCTCTTTTTCCTTAGCAGTTCTTCCTTTTCTTTCTTACTCTCCTTCTTGTTCTCTTTCTCCTTAAATTTCTTCTTCTTCTATATATGGTTATTATGTTGGCATATGAGCACAAAGCTATTTATATTCTCCTGGGATCGTTATTCTTTGTTTTAACCTATAATCAGTAAGAGAAAATGACTGACTGATGAATGACTATTAACTATTCTGATGCCGGCTGATTCCTATGCTGTACAATTGTAACATGGGAAATAGAGTGATTGTTGATGTAACTTAGCATTTTGTTCGTTTTTACAGTACAAGCTCATGACTAAAAATGAAGGGAGAAAGATTGTGCTAATTTTTTTAAAATTTTTATTTAGCCGTATATATTTCAACTATATTGTAAAAGTGAACTTTTACCCTTTTTTTCTGGTGTATGTGTATGCATAGTTGTATTTACTGACTAAAGTAAAATTACAGGAGGTAACTAAAAATGTCCTCAATAGCATGGCTGTCTATCTCTGGTGTTTGGAATCTAAGCAAATTATTACTGACCAACATTCTCTCTCTCTCTCTCTCTCTCTCTCTCTCTCTCTCTCTCTCTCTCTCTCTCTCTCTCTCTCTCTCTCTCTTCCAGGCATGGGCTGAGATCTTGAGAACCAGACTGAATGCATGGGGTGAATTGGTAGTCAAGCGTACATCTTTGGTTTATCAGTATGGAAAATATTATATGGTACGATTTGCA
>NC_089792.1:41331638-41471638 GCF_040412425.1 Macrobrachium rosenbergii | reverse complement strand
ACAATTACACATACACAGACATATATATATATATATATATATATGTATGTATAACCCATGTATGTATGTATGTATGTATTTACGTATATACATATGTATATTATTATATTTTTACGTATATACATTTGTGTATATATATATCTATTTATACATATGTATTTATATATACATTCATATATTATGCTTATGTATATATATGCATATACATATTTATAATTTATATATGAATATATATACATATATATATTATATACAGTATATATATATATATATATATATATATATATATATATATATATACAGTATATATATATATATATATATATATATATATATATATATATATATATATATATATATACATATATATTAATGCGTATGTCAATAAATTATGTGGAAAGAACAGAGGACAATAAGTTCAGTAAGTTGGTAAAAATTATTGTATAATTCGAAAAGTGCGAATAGAAAGGAAGGCTGATGAGACAATGGAAGATGTAGGGTACTGAAGAGGTATCCGAACAGAAGGGCGTTGATCAATTCAGGAAGGGCGCGAGTGTACATTAAGTGCAACAAAGAGATGAATTCTGCAGTGCATGTACAGTAGGTGAGTTCGTGTCTCCTCCGTAGGCGTATGAAACGAATAAGTGAAAGTGTTTTTGCGCAAAGGGTTCACTCAGGATCAATCAGTTGAAGAGGACGGTGACGATTGTAGTGTTTTTCCTTGGTCTAGCGAGCAGTTTGTTCGTTAGCGTGCCAAATAAATATTCCAGCGATTGAGCTCAGTGGTAAATAATTACGATGCTACATGGAAGTTCTCAGGCTTGGAATCACTGTTGATTTGTGCGTTGAATTATTCAATAAGTGCATCTAATTCTTTATATTGGAATCTGAAGTGCTCCTTTCAAGTGGGATATGAATGTCAGCCAAATATTTCGATGAACTGTATGAGTGTGAAATCGAGCCTTAAGGGAAAATTTGTACATCAGTTTTTATGACTCCATATATACGGTAAAGTTAGCAAAGTCACACCAAATTTTTTAATCAGATTTTCATTTCATTACGTAGTTCTTCCACAGTTTTGTTGAAATTACCATTCTCAGTGTGTACAGGTATTTTATTTTTATTAGTCTTTGTATATATTTAGATTCCTGAAAAGGTGATTGATTTTTTCTATTTGATCACTTTCAATTAAAATTACTTGGTTGATCAGGTCTTAGCCCATTTCTGTTTGTGCAGTTTATAGATGTATTAACTGAAGGGATTAAGAAAGAAATTTTATGGGAATTGTTACATGCAAATGATCTGGTGGTTACGGCAGAGACTGAAGAAAAATTGCAAATAAGGGTCAGAGAGAATTAGGAATCTCTTGAATGGGGTGGTATGAAATTAAACGTGAATAAAAACTAAGGTTATGGTAACCAGCAAACAGGAGGGAACAGGTTATTTATACAAGAGAGAAGCCTAGATTTAAAACAGGTAGAGAGTTTCAAGTACTTAGGATCTGCGGATCAACTTTAAGCCAGGAGGGAGGGTGTGAACGTGAGCTTCAAAGTCGGATAAATACAGCTTTGGGGGGAAAGAAGAAAGGTGGCAGATGTAGTGTATGATAAAAGAATCCCAAATAAACTAAAAATGAAAGATCTTATTGCACTGATATTAAACCAGTGATAATGTATGGTTCAGAAGCCTGAACGTTAAGCAGGAAGGAAGGACGGTTGCTGGAACAGGAGGATGCTGAGGTGCATTTTTAGGATCTGTGTTAAAAATGACAAATTAGGAGAAATTCCATTGGTGGTCAGGTTTACTGAAAAGAGGTTCGAGACTCCTCCATTCAGAAAACATTCCAAGACCGATAATGTAAAGTATTTGGAGAAGTGTTTAGTAGAGGAAGATGCTTTTAATGGAAGCAGTTGGAGGAGATGCATTAAGGCAACCGACCCGCTTTTGGGGTATTCTGGGATGAAGAAGAAGCACCAACTTGTCAGTTTTGTGGTTTGTATGTTTGTATCCTGATCTACTATGAATCTTTTTGAGCATTTAGAATTGTATGTTTTCCTTTTCTGGAAACATAGTCCCTGGATTATATTCACATCTTCACTAGTAATGTTCCAGCTACTGAAGCCTTTTAGTTATTTCCACACTAGTTACTGAGCCTGAAGATATGAATCATATCTCTGTACTCTGTTTACCCTCCAGGGACTTCTTTGAACATTTTATTTATTTTCTTGCTATAATGTACCAATGCTCTGGAAGATGTCTGAAGAGACAAAGCTTAACAGCTTTGCGTTATTTTATTCTTGTGATACTTTGCATAATCATCCTTCATTAATCAGTAGAAATTCGTAGAACAGAACAGTTTCTCAACATTAGCCCACAATACAGTCCTTTCTCTCTCTGTGTAGTCTTTCTCACGTATATTTTTGAGACTCTTGCATTCTAGTAGCTCTTCTTCTTCATATATCCAGGACTTTCCAGGTCTTAGTCTCCTCTTTCCTCCAAGACTTTCATATGATACATTTTTCACAAACATATGTATGTCCACCATTTTTGTCATATAAAACCATCTCAGAACGCAAATCCATGTTTTTATATATATTAACCTTTTATTTCTCATCTTTCTATCTCAACATTTCTTCTTACCCATTCTTACTTTGCATACTTCCAGACAGATCATTTTTAATTTCAAACCCTTTTCTGTAAATATTTTCATAAAAGAGACTGTCAGGTTCATCGTTTATACCAAAATATATTCATAAACATTCCAAGACCTTTCCATCTTCCTCTTCCCTATTGTGTGACTGATGGCACATTCTTCCAGCATGAGCATTTTTCACAAACATACCCTCCATATTCCTCATGTGCCTACCAAGATATAACACGCCATTGATTCAGAACAACTTTTCCCAGTCACTTATCTCATTTTTTTTCCTTTTTCATATATGGAGAATAGGTATAAGATCCAAATAAATTATTATATATATTTATATATACAGTATATATACACATACATTTGTTATATACATATATATTGATATATATATATATATATATATATATATATATTGCTATATATATTTTAATAATTTTATAGTCTAAACATTTTCATAATTATTACTATTTAAAATTATATTCATAATATGTAAATGCCTTTGTGAATCTCTGTAAAGATGGCACTTTGTTGCAGTCATTTTTACATGTACCTCATTTTCATGTGCTCCACTTTTGTTGCCTTTTTCATCATTTATCCTTTTTCCTTTGGTTATCATGGGGTCCATTGTCCTCTTTTATTTCAGTGTTCCTCCCGTTTTCCCTTTACCTCCTAATTCTTTATATGCTGCAGAAATTTAATGTTTATCTTTGCATTTGTTCTTATTTTCCTCCTAGAGAATCAGACTCCTCCTCCTCCTCCTCCTCCTCCTCCTCCTCCTCCCGTCCATTGGTGTTCTGCTCCTTTCCTCCTCTTCTCATCCGTGGGTATTGCCCCCTTGATACCCGTGGATCTTGGCACGTTAATTGGCCTTTGCTCGTAAGGTCTCCCGTTGAGACTCTTGGGTGGAGCCGTTACCTGATTTTGGTTCTTCCCCTCGAGGCCAGGTGGCGCTAGTTGGCTTAGCTTATCATTCTTTGTTCCCCTTCCAGATGTTGTCTGAGTTTTGCGCTCGGGGTTACATTTTTCGGTTTTCATACCTGTGCATTTGTGGTTTTCTCATTTAGCTGTCTAATGCATAGATCTCTCTCTCTCTCATCCCTTGTCTTTTTATGCATTTAATTATTATGAATGGGCCATGTGCTCTTCTCCATATTCGAATGGTTTATCAAATATTTAGTGTGCATTGACGGAGGTGAGTTTAGCCAAAAGGGAGTACAGAACTAATTTATTGGGTTTTTTTATTTTCTAGACCCGCAAGCAGTCATGCGCAAGGTTGGTTTACAATACTTGCATTTTTAATGAATAAGCTCTTTTCCAGGGTAATTACTAAAAGCTAATGAAGCGAAAACTAAAGGAATCCCTTGTTGTTCCGCCGTTTTCAGTTTTAAGAATTGTGTTGATGTACACATATTGTGCTTTGAGCTACTTTGTGTGGGACTGTTATCATATAATTTTTCTTAACTAGTTCAACCAATATTTTGTCTTGCACAGACTGTTTTTCCAGCCATATGTAAAGAAAACAATTTCCACCAGAGAAATAATCATACCAAATAATCTATACATTTCTGTATGGATATTTTGCCTTATTAAAAGACTTGATTTTTAGCTGTAAGCTACTCTATTCGTCATAAAAACTTCATTATCTGCAGCAAACAGAATCTATAAGCTGGCTTATCTTTATGTTTTGAGTTTAAACAAAAGGTTGAAAACAACAACAGCTTATTTCTTTTCAGTCTCTGGAGACAAGAAGTGACTAGACCAAGATATTCATTACGGTATTCATTTATTCAGCTGCTTTCATTCTACCCTATTTTGATCAGTATGTTAAACAGGAATTTGTTGCGTTCTCCCTTTTGTCGCAACACAGGATTTCAGCATTTAATAATTTTATATGTATATATTTAGATTTATATATATCATATATATATATTTATTTATTTATTTATTTACTTATTTATTTATGTATTTATTTATTTATATATTTATTTATTTATTTATTTACTTATTTATTTATTTATTTATTTATTCATTTATTTATTTATTTATTTATTTATTTATTTATTTATTTATTTATTTATTTATTTATTTATTTATTTATTTATTTATTTATGCCATTGGTTCCTTATATATTTTTATTATATATATATTTAATTAGCTTGTAATTATATATATAAACATTTTCTTCATTAATAAACCTTGATTACTATTAATGATATAAATATAAAACCATATATATATTTAAAATCGAAGTTGTGATTTATTTATTGACATATGAATAACCATTCACAAATAATTTACAAGAATAACACTTTGAAATTAGACATGTTAAAATCCATTGCAAACATTTTAATCATTAATAAACCTTTTGATTATTGTTAATGAAGCAAATGGGAAAACCATCACCGCATATTTAAAATTCAAGTTGTGAGAATAACACTGACATAATTGAATAACTCTATTCACAAATAATACAAGAATAACACACAGAAAAAACTACAACATGTTAAAACCCAAAACAAAGACAGTTAAGTTAATATCTTACAAGCGACTTTTTGAATAACTGGAATGACCAGTATCCAAGCGAAAAATATAAATGTTTGATTACTGCTTTCAACAATAATATAAATAAAACGCAGACCCATTGAATCTATACTTATATATATGTTTCTATATACATAAATAAATAGATACAAAGATAACATTATTACAGTAAAAGAAAGGTAATTTCTAAAATTTATATTTTTAAAAACAAAACTAAGAACACACTTGTTCCAGAGATCTTACAACGTAAGACCTTTCATCACAAACTGAAATTCCAGTTTTTGTTATTTTATTAAAAATATAAATAGCTTAGAAATTACTTGAATTAACAATATATATAATTTATAAATATAATAAATATATATATATATATATATATATATATATATATATATATATATATATATATATATATATATATATATATATATATATCAGTCATAGTCACCGTCGTTGTTGAGGATGTAGTACTAGACTAATGTCAGCTAAACTTTTTAATCGAAACAAAAACTCGTAAAGTCTGGCAAAAAATGGTTCAGGTGACCTGCAAAATTTTATTAGATAGTCATAGCTGAAAACTCGTCACTGGTATAGTTCAAGATGAATCTGATAACGGTGTCTGAAGCTTAACCGGTTCGCTTCTACAGACGATTTTCCAGACTTCTGGCAATTAATATTTCCTAATTTTTAATCACCGGGAGATAGTTTTTCTGTCGTGTACCTTGGTATTTGATCAACGTTTGAAGGCTTTAGATGCTGATGCCGAGTTGTGATATGTCGTGACGTTGCTCATTCTTTTCTTGCTTATATAGAACTCCAGTCTTTTAGGACTCTTGAATTGGAAGGTCGCAAAAGAACGTCTTGGAAACAATCCGTGACTAAGTTTTCGTGAATTAACGTCCTTAACTAGTAACAGAAAATCACGCTAAAATTCCTGCAGAGACTAATTGGATAAAGTAACCTTTGTGTATAGAAGGTAAGAAAAGGGAAGGAGACAGAGTGGGACTGAACCCCAAAAGGAATAGATAGGCATTACGTTTACAGGATATGAAGTTTACAAGAATAGGTAAAATGGGAGCAAAAGTAGAATTCCGAAGACGGGAGCTTAAGAAAGTAAACTGTCAGTGAACCGCTGTCGTGGTCATTAACCTTTTGACTCGGCAACCCAAATATAAGAACGACATTTCCAGTGCCGGTGTATGACTCAAACAGAAAGCTATAATATTTGATAAGCTGAATGAAAGAAGTATCCTTAAACGTCTGAACAGAATGCATAATATTTTTAGAAACAATTCAACTATTGATGTATATATAAGCTCTTCTAGAAAATTTTGAGGCAACACGAAACCCTAAAACGCGAAGGGAAGTGAAAAACTAGATTACTGTTTCATAACAATGAAAAATTGGATGGGCGAGGCGACAGGTACATAGCTAATAAAGAACGGTGGAAGGTAGAAAAGAAAAAAACGTTAATGGTTAAGGTATTGTCAAGAATGTCAAAGAGCAGGAGTAGGTAGGAAATAAATAATAAAACAAAAAGAGTAGATGATAAAACAGAACCCTGAGAAGTATCCGTAGGAAAGGGGAACATAACAAATGGCCCACTGTCACCTACTTACAAAAAGTGCTTAGATAAAAAGATAGACGTAAATTTGCAAAAAAGGGAAGAGCGAAGTCAGAGATAGAGCATTTGGCCAACAGCTGTATGGCAGAGTAGGTCTCATGACTTATTAGAGTGATGGCAAAATATTTGAAAGTCCAATGGAAATGGCAATGTATAACACACAATAGTAATCTAAAGGAAAGTCTACAAATAACTTTATTTTACGTTGGTGTGTTTTTGAGTGATAATTTTCTCACTATGGAACATTTCATCCTGACGGCGACACTCGTTAATTAATTGTATTTCTCCGTGGGTTCTTTGTTTCTTTCTCTTTTTTCATATTCTCCTCACTAGGTTAGTTTTTTATTTACGCTTATTCTCGTACTGATTCATTGTGATTTAATTCACAACAAACGGTATATTATTTCCAGTACATAATATTGATAAATCTTCTGTATGTGGTACCATACGTGTTGTAATTTCAAGTCTTATCACTTTAAGATTTCGTCTTTATAAGAAGGAAAAAGTGTGTTTATTTCATTAATTATTGCATCGTAAAATTGCACAATCAACAAGAGTTATTTTCTGACCCGAACTTGTTTGTTCAGTATTTTGCCCGTAGACACCTTACAATCTTGTGAGGCTCCATTTGGGGAGGTCTGTCCAAAAGGTGACATTATGTCATTTCCACACCCCAAGAAGGAATTCAGAGTTTTCTAACATATAATTACATTTACAAAAGAGAAAATTGAAATCTTGGCTTATTTTTGAGTGCTTATTTCGTTACATTTCCCTTGATCTTTCATTACATTTTCTTTTCCTTCATTCAGAGAGAGAGAGAGAGAGAGAGAGAGAGAGAGAGAGAGAGAGAGAGAGAGAGAGAGAGAGAGAGAGTTGGTTGTGGTTGTCTTCACTGCCTGAAAAGATTAATTGGAATGGAAGTCACGTTATTCCCTCAGGAGTCTTGAAATGTATTTTATCCTTTCTTTGTTATTGTCGAAGTGAGGAACTGAAATGGTTGCAGTTCAGAACAGAGTTGAGTTTTATAAGGTACAGTGAAGCTTTTGGTAGAGAGGAGTTTTTGTAGTTTTTATAGACAGTTCCTTTAGGATATGAGTAGGCTTTTAATAAATATATATCAGCACTTTGCTCTGATCTTCTAAGTGCAGTTAGTCCTCTCAGAACAGCCCCACTCTAATGGATTTCATCCATCATTACAACAAATGTTTTTGGAGACTTTGGAAAATGAACTTAGATCACGCTCATCAGATTTCCCCTGCTTCGGTATCAAACAATGGACTGCAATCTCCTGTTTCCCCAAAGTGTTTTGGATTTTCAAACGAGATGAAATAAACTAAATCACTGCCGTTTATTGTATGATGATGTTATACTTGGACAGACAGTTGAAAAATGATTTCACTCATATCTGGCACTAGATGCTAAAAAGATTTTCACGGCTACCTGGGCATCTGTATTCTCAGCCGTATCGTGGCAAATGGACATTGAATGATGTATTTTTTTCTGTGTTTCCCTATATTTTGGTCTCATTATCCATCGGATATTACCGTTTGTTGAACAAGATGGACAGAGATGCAATGTGAAGGATGTTGATGGCATTTCATGGAAGGAAGAATGTTGAGACGTACGAAGGGGTTCATTTCTCGAACGAGAGCAAAAAGAGCCCGTTCGATTTCGTTGGTTCTTATCTTAAAATAAACCAATCCTTCAGGCGTGTCAGCTGTGTGTGAAACTGATTTTTTATTTCAATATAATCTGGCTTGCAGGAGAGAATTCATCCATTAGCATGTTTTTAAGATTAAATAAACTTAGATGTGGCAGTTGTGACGAAAATCGTTCTGTGAAGTAAAGTTCTGATACCCAAAACACACTGTTTTATTATGAATGTTATACTTAATGACAGTTAAAAAAAATGCTGAGCTAGTGTGGCAAATAGTATTTGGTATCTATTTTTGGTCTGGGATCGGTTACCGTTTGAAAAATAATTCTGTTGGGATAAAAAGAATGGAGCCTGTGAAGGTTTCAACTTGACTTTCGAGCAAAAAGAGCTTGATGGTGCAAAACACACTCAATATATATATATGATTTATTATTTATATAATATATATATATATATATATTATGGTGAAGTCTACCGTTCAGTGAAAAAAGTTCTGATAAATCAAAGTTTTTCAAAAGAAGGCATGGAACAGTATTTGGTATCTGACCCCAAAAATATTATAAAAAATGGAGAACAAGCTTGAAGAAGATATATATAAGTCTACCCCAAAGCCAAATCAAACTCCTTCAAATATCACACATTGACCCCATATAAATATAAACTATATATATATATATATATATATATATATATATATATATATATATATATATATATATTATATAATATATAATGTGTATGCATAAAGCATGGGCATTTAAGGTTGTTATTATTATATATGCAAAGCATCAGTATACTTCCCGATATTTTAATAATTTGCCTGTTCTCATTTGTTATAATGAACAATCTGATCATCGTCCTTGATACTCCTCCAGTGTCGCACGTAATTGATTTTGTTATATGTGATATCGTATGCAGGCGAGCCGGAAAAAAGAGCAACAGATAAATGCGAGCGTTAAGAGCTAGAAAGAGAAATGTCTCCCTGTTATCCGATTCTAAAATTAGCCTTGTTTTGTATCGTCACGTTCTCAGGTGGGAGATTACAATACTATTAGCGACTCCTCTGTACTATCACCGTGACCATTTGGGAGGGAAGTTTGCCTGATTTCTCGTACGGTAGATGGCGTGGATACCTCACTTGTAATGAGGGATGGCCAACATTGTGATGGAAAAAGTGCGAAAATGATGAGGATTCTGTGTACAGGAAAGCCTTGAGTATCGGAAATATATGCCTTCTTGCGTTTCATATCACTCAGATACTTTAAACATGTATTTCAGAATCGAAGGAATGGAAAACGAAAACGAATGCATGCACCTAACGAATAACAAAAACCAATACATGGATAGTTTTACTAATAAACATTTAAGTAAAATAATAGCAGTCTATAATAATAAAATCCGAGTGGATATTTCTTGTTTGTCCGCCCCGGGTGGGGGCGGGGTAGGTAGGTAGGGGATCGGGTGGGTAGGGGAGACATGACACATCCACCCTCCTACTGCAAACCTGTTTGTCCGCATATTTAGCAGTTTGAATTGTGTGTTCTTTCTAGGGAAAGGTGTAAATATTGGTAGTGGAGGGTGGGTTGGTGTTAGTATTTCAAGGCTAATTGGATGAGAGTGACCAAAGAATCAGATTGCAACATTACTGCATTTAGGACTGCATTTACTTCCATTGGTATCATTACCTATTGATCGGGTCTAGATCTCGATTATGGATAATTACCATTTTATTTCACTTGAAGAGAAAGGAGAAAAGTGCAGGAAGAGTGGATTTTATCTGTCAAGTGGAAGCCTGACAAAACTTCGAAGCAGAACCTTTTTGTATCAATAACAAATCTCAAGTCATTCCAGTCTCTGTGGTGGGGGCACCACCGAATCATGTGAAGTGGAGTAAGAAGCTTACAAGGTGAAGACGGATTGTGCCAAAAAAATTCTGTTGTAGCTAGCAATTTGTAATATTCAGCCACAGCAGTGCATTATATGAGTTGCTAAAAGCATCGTAATATAAGTTTGCCCAGAAATGGAAAACGGGGCAAATGTTGACTTATCAGAACCTCTAAATATTTAGGCATCTTGAGCAGCAGAGTGGGGTTCTTGTAATTTCTGGAATGAGGATGGCCAATCATTACTAAGATGGGAGAGGTGTCAGGTAACTCTTTGTCTTCCCATTAGAAACATACGAGCTGCAGTCATAAGGAGGGGTACAGTAATAGATTGGTAAGGTACAGAATCAGGGTAACAGGAACTTTATCTGAGAAATGAGCACCAACCAGCAAAGTATTTTCAACAGTAGAACGAGCTGCAGGTTCATTGCGATGTTATGGGGGAGTTAAGTATACCTTGTTCAAAGCAGACCACTGAGCTGATTAACAGCTCTCCTACAGCTGTGCCCGAAGGATTAAAAGCACTTATTTTACGTGGCTAAGAACCAACTGGTTACTTATAGCAACGGGACCTACAGCTTGAACTGTGGAAACCGAACCACATTATAGATGAGAAATGAATTTCTATCACCAGAAATAAATTCCTCTAACTCTTCATCAGCCGGGCGGGGGAACTGAACTCCGGCCCGTCGAGTGACAGTCCAGAAGCTTTTCAACACTCACCCAACGAAGGGCTGGCATGGGAGGAGGAAAATTGGATTAGCAGAAGCTGTGTATACGAGTATATTGGTAAGGAGAATGATTTCGCCACCATTCTTTTGGTGAAGTAGAAAGAGTAAATTGTTACCAACCAAAAACTATAAAAAGTCTGACCAAATGCAGAAGCAAAACCTTGGCATGACCAATGTGCATATTTCCCTGGCCAGATGGCCGTGCAGCAGGAACTACCAATGTAAAGGGAAAAGCGAGTTTTAACAGATGGGCTTATAACGCAGTTATAGAGATTGGGACCTCAGCAACGCACTGTTCCCCGTACACAGGATTTCATGTCTGGTGGCTGGATTTTCTCGAAAAGCAAGGAGAATCACCCCTCAATTTAGGAGTTCAAAATTGGCATTTCGTTTTCACTGAAACCGCTGTCGAAAAATCAAAACTCCGGTACAACGGTCATTATGTGAAAAAACTCAATTCTTCAGTGTTTAGCATTATTGATCATATTTATTTTCGTAAACCAAAGACTGCTATTATACAAAATGCCAAACTAAAGTATAAAAAACTCGTAACGAAACAAACAAACAACAACGTCGGCTGTGGCATTTGTACATCAAGCTGTATAATCAATTCTGGTCTCATATTTCCAAAGTTCCTCCATTGCAAGTTTGACAATAGCTGTAGCGAGCAACAAATTTTGGCTACTTTTATTAAGTTTGAGGATTGGTCGGAAGGGGTGTTGTAGCGAGGTTGAGGTAGGGGTGGGGTGGGGAATTGCCGGGAAGCAGCGCAGTCCCCTGCCTCGCTATTGCGAAAAATTTGTTATCAGGGCGACCTCGTTATACGGACGACTTTGATTCATTACAGTTTTCGTGTACGTTGCAAAGTAGCATCAATTATTATAAAAATAACTCCTCGCTTTCAAAATGCTTTTACGAATTTAATGGAGCGTATTCGTAAAAGAGGTGCACAGTTTTTATATTATTGAGAAGTTGCCTTCGAAATTTTTGCATCAAACCATTTCTTCATACCTGTTCGTTTAATTCGAAATGTGAATACCGAGAACAATTTAGGAACTGTAAGACTCTTATGGTGTTTGAAATGTGTTTGGTGGAATTTACCTGCGGTTAACGTGCCATGTTGAGTTGATTCTTATGTATACCTACATGTGTGGTAGTATGTCTATGGATGTGCGGTTAAGGATGAAGAGATAGTCCGAAGACTGATGTAGCTCAAGTTTCACTGTCTCAACACAATAGAGAAACGCTGTGAGGGCTGTTGTAAATAAAGTGCTGATGAGCTTTTGCTGAAGGCAGATCAGGGCTTTACAATAAAAATACTTTTAATACAGAAAAATAAATGACAAAAGAAAACATCCCGCCGTGGCATCAGAGTAGCGTCGTGCGTTACCAATTTCATTTTCCGCAGAGAGACCCCCAAGACGAACTGACAATACGGATTTGGGTTGTCCAGGACGCAGAAGTACAGTAGAGCGAAGGGAGAGAATGGCAGAAAAAGTTGGCTTTTTTTTACATTGCATCAGTGGAAGAGTAGTCTTGACTTTGTAAAGTGGGCCAAGGTGTTTAAAAATTGGCTCTAACTTCTATTATATAGATAAATGAGAAACCTACATAATGAAAGAGAGACAGAGAGAGCTAAGCACAGGGGAGTGTTTGTGACTGACCTTTCGATATGATGGTTTTCGTAGATAAGGCATAACGTATTCAAAGGAAGGCGAATTACAGCTTTGATGGCAGCCGATATTTTCAAAATTGTATCATAGTCAAATGAACCAATTCCAGACTGTGTTGTAGATGTGCGTGAAATTTGATTTTTATTCCTTAACGCCGAGAGATTTTTAAAGTACGAAGTCTTGCCGCGTAACTTCAGATATAGGATGGCCATACCAGGAGGTGGGTAATATTTTTTTTTTCTTTCTAAGAATCGTCATAGCCAAACGTTTTTGCATACAACACGCTTTAAATCTACAGGGGAATTACCCACTTGGTCTCACGGACTATTCAATACTATTTAAAGCCATTCAGGGCTATCCAGTACTTCAAGAGCGCCGTGTTTAGGAGCCTATATGGGGTCTCGCCCTGAAGGACCAAGTAAGGAGTTGTCAGGGAACAGAGAAAAGGAGGGAGGAGAGGGGGTGGGGGAGGAAGAGGAAGAGGAAGAGGGCAACATTGAGAGAGCTCTGCATCAAGAGCTTTCATTTAACAATGAAAGGTTATCCTTACAGCGTCCTAACGTTGGTCGCCGCTTCCCACTCGGCTACTGTGAATCAACGGAAAGGTAACGCTGCTTCTGTCAAAATATCGTGGGGCAGCGGAAGAAAAGGTATTGCGTGTTTGGTAGAGAGTTATTCCTGAAATGCAGAGCTTCCGGAACAAAATGTTATGTATGCTTTAATAGTTTCTTCTCGTCCGGACATTGAATGCTATACGAGTAAGCCAAAGGTACGAATAGGCCAATATCATGTGACTTTTTATTTATTTATTTTTTTTTTACCGCTCCTGGTACGTTTCACTTAAACTAAATAAACTCACTAAAGGGATTCAGAGCCGATGGAACACGGTTTTTCGGCAACAACTTTTACCAAAGCATCGGATATAGAGGTGAAAGTTGGCAGTTGTATATTTTATAACCCTACCTAACTTTTTGCAAGTATATATATATATATATATATATATATATATATATATATATATATATATATATATATATATATATATATATATATTTATCACATTAGGTATGAGAAGATTTGACATTCTGCTGATGAGCCATGTGTGTAGCTGTACGAAGTGACCAATATTGCAGAGGTTTTACTCTACAGTGGATTCCTCCACGATTCTTCAGTTAAAGTATGAGTGTGGTTGTGAGTCTATATCGCTTTTTTTTTTCTTTTACTGGAGCAACATCCTGTTCCTTGATATCAAAGTTGAAAAGTATATACATATACAACATCCATAAAAAATTTAATCGCAGATATATATATGAATCAACTGCTTACGTCCTTCTACCATCCATATTGATATTCATGTCTCCAGGTTCATGGTTTGAATTTACCCTTATATCCTTACAAATGTTTGAAGGGCTGAGTCGGTTGAGCTTCAGACTGTCACTCGATGGGCCGGAGTTCAGTTCCCCCCTTAACAGCCGGCTGATGAAGAGTTAGAGGAATTTATTTCTGGTGATAGAAATTCATTTCTCGCTTTATAATGTGTTTCGGATTCCACAATAATCTGTAGGTCCCGTTGCTAGGTAACCAGTTGGTTCTTAGCCACGTAAAAAAGTCTAATCCTTCAAATTCTAGCCCAGCCTAGGCTGTTAATCAGCTCAGTGGTCTGGTGAAACTAAGGTATACTTATTATCTTAAGTCTTTTCTAGGTCCATGGTGTATGTCACATACAACGTGTCCTTTTATTTTCAAATATTTTCTTGTAAATATATAAAAACAAACACTTGATCAACATATCCTCCACTTTTTCTACCCACAGTGTTCTTCACTTTTCAGTCTCTGTCAGCTGTGTTACTTTCTCAATCGCAAACCTACGAAACACCTTTCCTAGTGTACCAAGTAATCTTATGCCCGGTGTAATGTCTACACAGGGGTTCTTAACCTTTCGATGATTCCAGACCCCCAATGGATTGTCCAATACGGTCCCATACCCCCTTCACTTGACTGTCAAAATACATTAAATAAAATACATACAGTACCAAGAGATCGAGTCCCATACCCCCAGCATTTGGTTCCCATACCCCCAGCATTTGGTTCCCATACCCCCAAGGGGTATGGATACCCCCGGTTAAGAACCCCTGGTCTACAGTGTTCTATATCACCTTTACGTCTATGCAGTAGAACAGTTATTACTATCACCCATTCCTCTGGAATCTTTACCTCTCCCAAATATTCCTAACAAATCCAGGAGAGCCACTCATTTGCATATTCAGTACTGTGCTTCAGCATGTCATTTACAATCCCATCAACTCCAAATGTCGTTCCATTTTTCAGCCTCATAATTGCGCTCCCTACATTCTCGGCTGTCACTTCCTCAAAAACGTTCTTAAACTTACATTAACTTTTAGTTTTCTGTAAATGAAAACTGTTGTGCGGGCTTTGTTTGTCCGTCTGCACTTTATTCTGTCCGCACTTTTTTCTGTCCGCACTTTTTTCTGTCCGCACTTTTTTCTGTCCGCCCTCAGATCTTAAAAACTACTGAGGGTAGAGAACTGCAAATTGGTATGTTGATCATCCACCCTCCACTCTACAAACATACCAAATTTTAGCCTTGTAGCCTCAGTAGTTTTTATTTTATTTAAGGTTAAAATTAGTCATAATCGTGCTTCTGGCAACGATATAGGATAGGCCACCACCGGGCTGTGGTTAAAGTTTCACTGGTTGCGGCTCATACAGCATTATACCGGGACTACCGAAAGGTAGATCTATTTTCGGTGGCCTTGATTATACGCTGCACAGAAAACTCGATTGCGCCGAAGAAACTTCGGCTCGTTTTTTACTTGTTTCCGTTATGGCATCGTTCAGTTCTTCCCCTCCTGTCCATCTACTACATCCAACCGATCTTCAAAATGGTCACCACATCAACCCAGGACTTCATTCGCTTCCGACAACATTTCTCAATTTGCATCTTCTTAGATCCATTCGTTAAGTAACCTACCTCTCTGCAACCACTGCTTGTAAATTTACTTTTTAATCTCCATAACGTTGTCATCCCATTTCGTCATCCCGCCACTTGATATTTTTATTCCCCCTTCCTACTTTCTTGCGCCTACAAACACTCGCTGTTGTCCCGATGACCCCATCACAGAATTTTACAACTCTTATCTACTCTATCCACTCCCCGTGTCTTTAGCCCTAACCCACAGTTTATCCATTTTCTCTCTATGCTCTTCTCACGTCCTGTTAGGCAACTGACTACATTTCTTAATTGTATTTGCAGTCACATTTTCATCTCCTCCTGTCAGTTTTTTATAAACCTTATTTTGGTTGCAACGTCTTGGAACCATTACATCACACACTTACAAGTGGACAGCTACCGGTAAAAGATAATGGTCACTGCCACATTCGTATTTTAGTATTTTGTCTGTTGGATATATATATATATATATATATATACACATATACATACATACATACATGCACACAATATATACTGAAAGGGTGGACGAAAGAAACAGTTTAATGTCAACATTTCCTTTTATTCCTACGGTCCGTGATAATACCTCAGTACAGGTTCTGGGAATATGTCGATAAATAAAGTACAGTAAATTAAGAAACAATCTTAAAATGGTAAAAATCATAGAAAAGTAGAGACTAAAAAATTCACAGTAACGAAAATATTTAAAAGGCTAAAACCTCCAACCAGCCTTTAATTAACAGGACGAAGACCGAATGGCAACACAAGAGACAACGTTAAAGAAGATGAAGTTGGATGACTCTTTGTTTATTCACAAATGTAAGTCACAAATACCCTTCAATATTGCATTCATTATACCTAGGGAATAAACTTGCACACAAGGGGAATTATGATTCGAACCAAGGACTGGTTTAGAAATCGCGACAGACTGACTGTGACCTGGCTATCTGGAGAGACTAAGTCAATATATCAACTATGCTGTCTTATGGCTGTCGAATTCAGGTTCTGTGCTTCAGACAGAACCTGAATTCGACTACTTCAGAGTCGATATCAACCCATCTCCACCATGATACCTGATTGGTAAATTTGTAACACTCATTCTTTCTAAACCAGGCCATGGTTTGAATTTATCAATTATAATTTCCCGTGGGTTTAATACTATTCGTAATGGTATTTGTGGCTCGATATTTAATATAAAAAAGGCATAATTAGCCAAGCATTACAAACTTACCAATCAGCTACAGTGGTGATGAGGAGTGGATATCAGTTACAAACACAGAAAAAGAATTTGACCAGCTTACATAAGCAGAGCCGAAATCAGCCTAAATCTTTCCTGATAGTCGGGTGATCAAAGTCGCTATTATCGTGGTTTCTAGTCCATGGTTCGAATTCTTGCTGGCGCATAAGCATTTATCAGTTATAATTCCCCGTGATTATAAGTTTATTCCCAAGGTATAGTGAATTTGCTATTAAAAGGTCTTTGTGAATATAAAAAAAGTTTGTGACAAAGATTCAGTACTTTGTCAAGTGATGCAAACTTACCAGGCAGCTATAATGGTTGAGATGGGTTGATATCGATTCTAAGTTCAGAAAGTGAATACGACAGGCGTATGCTCAGTCGAGTCGATATTAACTTAGGTCTATTCATATCCTGGTGGTCAAAGTCACTATCTGTAGTTGTTTCTAAGCCAGGAATGGCCGAAATCCTAGCCGGCGCAGAAGCATTCATGTTGTAATGCTCCTGTTTAAGAAGAATTATATTTGATAAATTATAATTCTTATATTTAATAAATTTTAATTCTCCTTAAACAAGAGAATGATAATTATTGATAGATGTTCCTTCAAAGTTTATTCCCAAGGTACAGTGAATATGGTACTAAACGATTTTCGTAGCTTGATGTTTGTGAAGGTACTTTTACAACCCTGTTCCAAATCTAATATTAAGTTGCGGATTTCTAGTAACATTTTATAATGTTTTTCGTAGCACTGACAGTAAATTTTAATAATATATACTTTTCGTTGATTTGTTATTTTCCCGAGAAATCAGTTTGGTGTTTTTATGGGCTGAAGTGAGAGTTGCATCTTGGCGGTTTTTGTGTAATTTCAGTTTCCCTAAATTCTCCAAGGGGCAAAGGGTGCAGCATACTGTGGCTTTTGAACGGCCTACCGTTGTCGGTAGAAGCGGGTCTTTGATATGTCCTTTTAACCCATGCTCTGTGACGTTCTATCTCTTGTTTTCCATCGGTTTCATATAGGCTCCTTCTCACCCTCCTCTTTCTTTACCTTAAGTGTTCCCTTCCATTCCAGAACTAACCCTTATAGAGCCTTAGGACAGTATAGAAATGTAACTAACTGGTCTCATGAGACTGTTATTATTCTTATTTTTTGTTGTTTTACAAAAAATGAAGAAAGCAAATTCGAGAGACAAGCGTGACGGTGCTTCTGAGCAACAGGGATGAGGTTCAGCGGAGCGTATCCTCGATGGCATCAATCAGAGACAGAACGAACGTGTTCCTGGAGGAGAAGGCTTTAAGGGGAGAGGCAGGGGAAGGGGTATAGAAGGGGAGGCATTCAGGAATCTGACACCTTCAAGGTACCACTTCCAAATGTGCTTTTAGCTGTTTCCTTCTCTCTTTCCCTCCTCCTCCTCCTCCTCCTCCTCCTCCTCCTTTCCCCAGTTCTTTGGCACTCCGAAAGAGCCCTGCCTCCACTCACCCCCCACCAGCCACCGCACCGGAACATGGTTCCTCTCGTGTAGTGTCATTAAGGCCTTTGTTCCTTGTGCTATGCGAACTACAAGACTCTGCGTTGCACCTGTGGATTCGCTCGTCACTTCGAGGGCGACAAAGACACGCTTTCCGTCTCCCCTGGATTCTTCTTCTTCTTTTTTTCGTCTCTCGTTTGTCATTTCCGCGTCGATTCGGTTCCTTTTCTTTAGCGCCAGCTTTTAGTGTTATTCAGTCGTCTGAGATCCCCCGTTTCTCTTAGCACCAACTCGCGCGGAATAAGACACAGATCTCGTTCT
The DNA here is from genome assembly GCF_040412425.1 of Macrobrachium rosenbergii. Taxonomy (NCBI): domain Eukaryota; kingdom Metazoa; phylum Arthropoda; class Malacostraca; order Decapoda; family Palaemonidae; genus Macrobrachium; species Macrobrachium rosenbergii. Next base: position 41,452,883 of record NC_089792.1, on the reverse strand, counting down.
TTTTTTCTATTTAATTTGAGATAAAATGCAGATGAATAGCAAGATGATATTGAACAGGAGATTCCTCCAGAGATGCTGATGGTTACGCCCTTTTTTTTTTTTTTTTGTTCCAGAATCCGGGAGGAGGGGGTGGGAAGGGCAAGCGGGGGGCGGGTTGCGCAGCTGAGTTCCAGGCTCTGAGTTCCCACGGCATGGGAGTCCCGACGGCTGCAACTTGGAATCTCGGAATATTACCTTTTCCTCAAGATTTCGTTCCGATTCACATCGATTGGTTCGTGAAGGAGATCCCAGGAAAAAAAAGGTGGGAGCTATAACCACGAGATTGGAGGTAATAGACCTCGAAACGTCATGCTTTTCTATGGTCGACAGCATGGGCAAAATCTGCCAGCATAATTTAATGCCTGCTCATTGGAAAGGTGCCATGCAGGTCAGTAAAATACTTCGCTGGTTATAAGAACAAATTCGATGAATTGTGAAAAAAGCGAAAATCAGAGGTAGGAAGGCGGCAAGGTGTAAGTAAAGTCTGTTGGCACCCTTCTGCTCCTCCTCCACCCCTCCCCACTTTACCGTAACATCCAACTTACTTATCGAGTAACAAATGAACTGCGATGTGCGTCAACTCGGGATAATCACGCCTTAGGCCTCCTGTTTTATGGTGACTGTGGACATCTTGGGGGAACAAGAACGAAGGAGGATGGCTGCATATTTTATGCTGTTGTGCTGGAGAGAGAGAGAGAGAGAGAGAGAGAGAGAGAGAGAGAGAGAGAGTTTGTTGCGTTGCACTTGCGTAGAATTCTTCTGGCTTCCAGAAGCTTTGGCAGTACATCTTGCACCAATGTTATGTAAAAACATGGCGGGTCTTGCATCCTTTTAATATTTTTACACTAATAAGCCATTGATAGTTGTCCTTAAATGGATTTTAACAGACAGTTGGGTTGTCATTTTCAAGGAATATATTTTTTTCAAATCTTCAAAATGGTTATATATTTAACTAATGAAGATACGTCAAACGATACGCCATGCGTTTCAGTGTGGTCAGTTATTTTTATTCATGATTATTAGCATTTTTGTCCAACATTCAACATTATATGCTGATCTTGCCTGTCATTTTTTTTTATATATACATTGGATATTAATGAAATTTTGTATATACTTTTACGTATTTCAGATTTAACGAAAAAGAGACATAGTTGAATTTCTGGTGCGTAATTCATGATGTTATAGGACTGAATGGTTTCCTTAGTACGACAAATTTTCATGCTCAGTAAGATTGCAGGTGGGGACCCTTAACGTTTTTTTAAGATTGCAGGTGGAGACCCTTAACGTTTTTTGTCAATTATTTTCATTTATGAATATTAAAAAAAAAAAACTGTCGTAAAATAGTCTAAATGAAAAATATCAATTTAGCAAGAGACCTGGCGGTCTTGCTTTATATCAATTTTCGTTTTCTGTTTGGGTTTGTAAACTAATAGGGAATAAAGCTACCGTGATTGAGTTACACGTCCTGTCAGTCACTTGATGCTTCTTTATTGATGGGGTGAATTTTTCCTTCTCCAGGATGGAGGAAGGGAAACTGTATTGTGTTAGGGAAATGACTCGGAAGAGAATGTAGGTCGCTGTGTGTTTAGTATGTATATTTGTGTGTGTGTGTGTGTGTGTGTGTGTGTGTGTGTTAGAAACATAGAGAAAGTGCGAGAGAGGAGATTAGTGATGATTTGATATTTACAAAACTATGATTTATAAATCGTTCATTAACTAAATTCTGGATATATATATATATATATATATATATATATATATATATATATATATATATATATATATATATATATATATATATATTTTTATTTTCCTGGGTTTATATATATTTATTTAATTGGCCTTGGAGTATGTAAAGGGAAATCGTAAAAAAAAAGAACAAGGATAATTTATAGAAATCTACTTGGGATAAATTAATGAATTTATTTACAAAAGAAAGCAGATATGTAAATTGTTAAAGTATGTATACAGTAAATGCATGATGAGTCCACTGCGAATAGGTCCCTCTGCAAGAGAGATTTACACATTACACGCCAGTAAAGAAACAATATAACACAGAATGTATATGTATGAATGACCACTATATAAATGGCATATAAACTATATATATATATATATATAAAAGTATATATACCTGAGCGGGTCTCTGGATGACGAGGGGCGATCACACGTATGGCGGTGCACTCGAGGATATATATATATATACTGCTTTTCTGATGTAAAACCTTATATTACAAGAATATAACTGAGAAAACGATGGTATAAAATATAAAAAAGACAGAGTAATGGCCCGTAGAAAGGTTGTTTTTAAGCAGCAGTTGCTGCTTAAGGGAGCGGCATCCAGCCTGACCCGTCCATCTAACTATCAAGGTTGAGTTCTGATTAGTGTAGTACCGTAAAAACAGAAAATTATAATAATAGACAACTAATATATATAACTGTAATTTGATGTCAGAATGATATGAATCGGAAATCATCTATTTTTCTATATAAAAACATCTCAAAGTGGTACAAAATGTAAATTTGACTTTTGGCCCCTCAGAGGCCTAGACATTAACTAGCAAGAGATAAGTTTTAGACAACTTAAGGATTTCTTATAAGAATCCCAAAGTATATACCTTATGGTAGCCCTCTATTTCGTAATGAACTAACCCTGCCGGGGTGGAACCATTCATCAGATATTGTCTCTTGATTCTAGTAAAAACGTGTTTTTTTATGCTCCTTTTAGTATAGTCGTATCATATGTAAAATTGTCCTAAAACCCGTACTTTAAATTTTCATTGGTGTACATTTTATTTATGGTATGGTCAGTGGAATTGGTTTGACAAACTGCTCTTCTGCCATGCATGTTGCTTAAGCAAAACTAGTACATGTTGCTAAGACTAAATTGCCAGTAAAAATACATTGCATTGTCTGTCCATGCAAACGCAAAAAAACTTAGCTTCTCATTGTTTCGATCAAATCAGCTGTAACAAAGCTCCGAACTTTTTCATTGCTCCTGTCGCTTTGTTCCTGGAAGTCATTGAAATGGATTTGTGGCCACTGATGACTATACCCTATTTGCTTCTCTTGGAACTGAACTACTACGATTTCCATCTTTTCCTTTCTTCCTGAAGCAAGCGAGAGAGGAAGGAATATAAAAAATAAGAAAATGAAGAGAAAGAGAGCGTCAGAGACAGAGAGGAGAGAGAGAGAGAGAGAGAGGATGGAGGGGGATGATTGGCGGATCAGTTGACACAAGAACTATTTATTGAGGTGGTTTGAATCTGAGGAGGCTTCGGAAAATCATATAATCAATTGTTGCGAACAAACCAGGCAACTTTGGATATTATGAAAGTTTCGAACAAGGAACATCAACAAAACTTTTTTTTTTTTAACCCATCTTTGGTCTTGGTAGGAAGGTTCACACACACACACACACACACACACACACACACAGAGAGAGAGAGAGAGAGAGAGAGAGAGAGAGAGAGATGTATAAATTTGACCAGTAGGGGCATTCTTCGAGTGTGTCTTTTTCTCCCTCATCCCCTTTATTTTCTTCCTTCCCACCTCCTTACCTTTCGTTTGGAGTTATCTTTTTTTTCCTTGATTTTGGGATCTTTTCTTTTACCTTTACGTCGTTACATTAGACTTTTTTTTTCCACTCATTTCACTTATCTTTCTATTTTGGGATTATCACAATTATTTTACATTTACTTTTGATAATTACGTTAGACTTTCTTAATTTCAATCATTTAACTTATCTCGTCTATTTCTTAACTTTCTCTAGGGCTGTTTAAATTATCACAATTATTTTTAGAATTTTTATCACGAGATTGTTACTATTGTTTATTAGAAACACGATTTCATGAGTTCGAGATGAAAATGCGTCTGTTCAGTTTTCCTAATCATTTGCACAATTTCGAATGGCTGCTAATGGATATTTAGTAATGGGGAATTACAAAGGGCTAATTAATAGTACGTGGTAGTGTCAGTTGAGCTTCTTTGGACGCCAGAATCATTGGAAGCCGCAGACCTACTGAGACGAGAACAGCGGCTGTCGGAAGCTGTAGATGAGAGGAGATTTGCGAAAGTGAAAACATAGGAAAAACCAGTGGTGGCGTTTCACAGAGGCCCTTTGCGTCGATAATAAGGTTATAGGTATGGTGTCAATTAGTTTCGTCCAGCCCTTATGAATATAGATATGGTGGCAGTTGGTTTATAGATAGTGTCAATTAGTTTCGTCCAACCCTTAAAAGTATTGATTTTCCTTTAAGACCGGTTCGACAGAGGTCATTTTACTTAAACGACTTCCAGTGCCCAGAATTTAACGCTTTGGAAAGTGCCATACCAATAGTAGAGCTTTTATCCTGTAACTCAAGAATTCACAAATACTCCCAATTTCGGTTTATAGGGTATTATATGTCCTAATTGGTCTGAAATGTTACACTCGCCAAGTAATTTAAAAGAGAATATGGTTCTTTGTTGTTAACTTATGTAATCGTTGAAAATAGAGCAACCCAGTGTGGTTATTTTGTTCCCCGTTTACAGTAGAGTCATTGTGGTTCATGAAGTAGAATATGAAAGTAAATAATTCTGTAGAAATCTGCTCTTATCCTGAAGGAATTGGAGAAACCACAAAATTTTCACCCTGTCTACCTCCTGTATAATAGAGCTCTCAAAATCCCCATCGCACGGAAGGTAACTTCAATGGGATTGTAAAAGTGTATAAGTAGAGGACACTTGTCGACACAAAAGGCAGTCAAAGCACTAATCGTGAGAGAGAGAGAGAGAGAGAGAGAGAGAGAGAGAGAGAGAGAGAGAGAGAGAGACTCCACTCATCATTCTGAAAAGGACCAACGGAAATCTTAAGGACTAAGGGCCTCCTCTCTCTTTTTCATTCACTACCTTTTTTTTTATTTACTTTTTTTACTCTTTCATTCATTATCCAGACATCTCGCATAAGTTGTTTTTTCCACCCAGACTCTCTCTCTCTCTCTCTCTCTCTCTCTCTCTCTCTCTCTCTCTGATTGTGCCTTATATACACAAAATCTAAGCGGCTACTGTAGCTGAAACGAAATGCGTCCTTGAAAAAATAATGCATGCAGTAATGACATATTCAAAATACTGGCAGCAAAATAAATTTTCTCTCTCTCTCTCTCTCTCTCTCTCTCTCTCTCTCTCTCTCTCTCTCTCTCTCTCTCTCTCTCTCATATTTATCGAGACCACTAGCATTAACTGAAGCTGAAATCGCAATGAAGACAGTAATAAATAAAACTGTGATAGGTTGAAAACAGTGGTGGCAATAATGCTTCGAGAAGTCCAAATCAATGTCCCATCTGGTGTCTTCATTACCCATGGGAAATACCCCAACAAGTACTATTCAGTCAGCAGACCTTAAATAAACTCCTTAAATACACAAGCAGCGGTGATTTGTTCTGTGAGTTTAAATCCCCTACAAGTTGTTTTCCGTGACTCGTTGCCGTCTTATCGCAACGTAATCAAGAGCGTTTGTCCTATCCAACCAATTAGGCGGCTGGAGATGTTTTGAGTTTGGAAGTCATTAGTCTTTGTGTCACGCAGGATAGAGGGCTTCTAGTGGGCTTGCGTATGTGTGCTTGTGTATGTGTGTGGGTTAGTATGAATGTGTGAATGAAATTTAAAAGTGTAAAAAGTTCATTCGTTCATCCATATCTAAGGGAAACTGGTTTTTGTTTCACCTTGTTTAGTTGTTAAGTTCTCTGGTGATAGACAGATGTGAAGATAAGAGAAAGGCTAATGATTTTTACCAAAGTCAGACAATCAAAATGAGGTTTATGACCTTTTATGAACCTGTGTGCTTGTGTGTGTGTGTGTATTGCTCTAGTTTATCTCTAGTAATGTGTTAAAAACTGTAGGTTGTAATAATGCCTGATCTGTTGTTGAATTAATCAGAGGTTAGATTTGCCTGGTTGTGACAACCTCACTGCCTACCTTTAAAAAGTTAGATCCATGGATCAGTCCTGGCCCACTGCATACCAGTTCAGTTCATCCAGTTGAAACTAGGTAGCAGCATCTATTGAACAAGACAAGGGGCATGAGGCTAGCAACCTCATCCATAAAGAATCGCTGATAAACCAGAAGGTCGTTCACTTTTGGAGCCACCCGTTATCAGAGGAAAAACAAAGACGTAACAATCATATTCAAACTTGAAAATGGTACCTGTTTTACCAACTGGATTAATCCTGGACCACTGTCAGCTGATCCGATTTACCCACGTATATATATATATATATATATATATATATATATATATATATATATATATATATATATATATATATATATATATATATTATATATATATGTATGTATGTCTGTGTGAATATATGTGTATATATGTATATATCTATATATGTTTATTCATATGTATGTATGTTATATGAATGTGTATATATATATATATATCTATATATATATTTATTCATACATATATTATATATACATATATACATGTATATATATCTGAAACTACGATAGTAAGCCAAAGAAAGCCAAAGAAATTTATTGTTATCGCCCCACAAAAAAGCGTAATGTCCTGTGTGCCAATGATTTGTGGATAACGAAAAGATAAAATGAGGGAAATTAGTATTTAATGGTTCATAAAAAGGGTGATTTTATGGTTTCGATTTTAGAGACAAACTTCCCCGCTGTTAATCAGACCAAGCGGAACTACCTTCAGAAAAATCAGTCTCATCAACCTGAGTTTCTCGTAAAGGGATTGTGGGTTGGTTTTCGTGAATCTAGTTTTATGGTTTGAACCTGGTTTGGGCAGGAGGTCTGTTGGTGGGATGTGAATCTATTATTGCGAAACAGCGAGGCTCATTTAAATGAATTTTATTTACATTTATTTTTATAGATGTATCTTTAAAATTTAGATTAAATAACTAAATGGTGATACTATGATGATTACCATGTATACATAGGTGGGAGCGCATTTATTCACAGCTGAATTGACCGGTCAGAGATAATACTGTCTGTTGAGCGTTCTTGATGTTCTTTTGTTTAAAAGCATAATCTCTCTACTTTCTCTACTTCTATCTTCGTTTTCTTTGATCGTCTTTCCTTTTTCTTACGTATTGGCGTTCTGTTCTTTAAATGATTGTTAGGGAACTACGCGAAGTTTCGTCTTTCTTTATATATACGTTACGAATAATGATATTTACGTACTTGAAACCTCGCTTCAAAAACGTTGATGCATTGTGCCCTTATGATAAAGGAATTTTTAAAACTGTTTTATTTTTTTAAATTTTCAAAATCTTGAGATCGTTTCAGGTAGCTTTAACTCATTGTTATCGTTATGATAAATATTGCTCTTCCCGGTATATTTACCCCTATAAGTGCCGAGGTATCGAGTATACGAGGCCTGTATCGGGTATGAGGTATCAGGTAAGGCTACAGGTACCCTCAGTTCTTGGTAGCTGCAGGGTAGTGTCACATTCCTTGTCTAAGGTCTCACTAAATTTCGCCTTACCTCATTCGTTTTCATGTTGTACCTCACAACCTCCTCTCTCTCTCTCTCTCTCTCTCTCTCTCTCTCTCTCTCTCTCTCTCTCTCTCTCTCTCTCTCTCTCTCTCTCTCAAGCCGATTTTATTTCTACACCTTCGTAATGTGCCACATTGATGCGTGCATTTCATTGAACAGGTGTAATTTGAGAGATTTTAAAAGGAGGGTCTTCTTCTCTCGTGAGGTGGGAAGAGCGAGACTTCTTTGCTCTTGAACTCGGCTCAGTCTAGGCTTCAACGCCTCATTCAGGCTGTGTGTTATAAGACGCAATGCGGTACAAATGAATGGCTGATCGTCAATGGGACGAATCCGAAACCGATTCGCAGTCCAGGTAGATAGAGGGAAAGGAAGAAACGAGAGAGAGAAAAAGACAGGTTTATCTGCTTTTCATAAGGGAGATGAGCAGGTGTCTGGTTACCTGAGCTGGAAGCTCTCCAGGTCGTGACGGTTTGGGTAGGTAGGTTGGCGGTAATGGAAGGTGGGGTGGGGAGGAGGGAAGAGACATTACTGCGCGTTTTAAAATCGGAAAGCTCAATGGGAATCGAATTCAAGGTTACCTCCCCATTAGATATGAGGTCCGAAAGAGATGTGGGTACGTGTGAGAGCTGAACTTACCGCCACAGAGGTCTTGTCGTTGGGGCAAAGAGAGTTTAGCCCCTGTACCAGGTAATCTGACCTTTAGTTTTACAATGGACTCCTGTAGGGCTCTAGATGGAGCGTGCACTAATGCTACCACACATCGGTGTTCTTTAGGTCAGTTTCAGGATTTTGGCTTATTTAAATGCCTATATATTACCTTACTAGGACTCTCTTAATGTCGTGAAGAACATCGTAAACATGTCATCTCATTCCGGCACCAGTTATTCTACATCAGACTCAACTCATCATTTTTACCTATTGCATATTGTTATATTGTTATATTTAGCCTGCTTTTATGAACAGCCTGCACTGATGTAGAACTATTCGGCTTTGAAGTGACGCCAAATTCTTATCATGAGTAATTTATCACAGACCAATCAAAGAGATATCACTGAACTTTGAACGCATTCAGCGAGAAGCACTGCGGCTGGGCTACAAAGATTAATCTTTTATATATATATATATATATATATATATATATATATATATATATTATATATATATATATATATATATATATTATATATATATATATATATATATATATATATATATATATATATATTATATATATATATATATATATATATATATATATATATATTATATATATATATATATATATATATATATTATATATATATATATATATATATATATATATATATATATATATATATGTGTGTGTGTGTGTGTGCGTGGTATTTATAAACTATACATTATTATAGTGCTTCAAAATATAAACTTTTTATGTTTTCCAACATTATTCTGCTGTGAACATGCTCTTGAGGAATCTAGACTAGCCTCGAACTTAAGCCTTTTTGGTACCTAAACCATTATATTTTGCTCGAGATTGAGGGCAAGGTTTTATTGAAAAAATAAATTTTTTCACTGTAGTTTTTTAAACTTTATCGATAGATAATGTTTCTTGACCGAGATGGTGAAAAACTTGACCTGAGCTCATCAGAACCATTTTTGTCTTTATATTTTTGTGTGTGTAAACGATAATATTCTCTCTGCTCTTGTCACAACTGTGACTTCTTTCGTTTGCATTTTATAGATTTCTACATTTTGTGATAAACAGTAATAATAATGATGATGTTTAACCTATTTACGTTACGCGCCACTTTTTAATGACAAAATAATATCACTATGCTCGTTGGGCGAAGTGGTGTCGAATTGCTCGTATACCAGAATATTACCATTCCTCCTACATATTATTACATTGCTCTTACAACGTTATTAGTTTGACGTCCAAATAGAAATTGCTCTCGCTGTCTTAGTGTCTGTTTTTAAATGGTGCCACTGCGTGTCCGGTTTTAATATGGGGGTGGGGGGAGGGCGGGGGTGGGGGAGAAGGTCACCTCGGTACTATACCTGTACCTACATGAAAGATGAAGTTATCACTCTGCCTACTGTTTTCGGTGTCTGATTTTCATAGTTAACGATAACGGGAGGTTTTATCAGTCAGTTTATTCTTAAGTCCATAAGTAGTGAAATATGTGTGTGTGTCCAAATTGAAGACCTACAGCTTTCATCGTCTTTTCAACAAACTAACCGGTTTAATATTAGCCTTTGCGGTATTCTGTCTTACCTTGTATTTTCAGGTTTCTTGCCTTTTTCTGCCTACTTTCATAGTGAATGTAATGCGTCTTCCCCCCCCCCAAAAAAAAAATATATATATAAAAATGTAGAATTATAATTCTTATTGGTCTCTCCGCCTAAAAGTTACGATTTCGCTTATCAGGTTTTTGTTTTTAGTATGATCTGACTAAATCCTATTGGAAGATTCAAGTCCTCTCTGTAGATGGGCTGTACGATTATCAGACCTAGATTTTAAATTTTGAAGGTGATTTTGATTATTATCAAGACTGGCATAAAATTTAATTTAAGATCTGGGTATAAGCAGGCGCACTGCTTTGCCATGATACACACACACACACAAACAAATACATACATATATATATATACACATATATATATATATATATATGTATATATATATATACATTATATACACACACACATATATATATATATATATATATATATATATATATATATATATATATATATATATATATATATGACTTGACTTGTATGATTTTAAAAATCAACATTTTATATATTAAAAAAAATTTGTTTTCAACATTGTTTTACTTTGAACATATTCATGAAGACTGTTTCCTCAATCCCGGACACCAGGAATTTGCTTATCTTAAACCATAATTTTTTGTCTTAGAGGGAAAAATTGTCCTTACTATAATCAGATAAATGCCAGTCATCAAGTGTTGATTTTACAACCAGGTTGTTGAAGAGGTTGAACGTAGGCCTTAGGAAGAATTAGGTCAAGGATTTTCACTGAATTTTTTATTACATCTGGAGTGCGGATAAGGAATTATGGCCAGGGATAATCGTCTCGTGAGGAACCAATATGCTCTTTAAGTTCTGCAGATATTAGGTTTAGTTATTTCACTTTCATTGTTACTTTGACAACCCCCATAATATAATAAAATCATAAATTCAGGAAGAAGTGAATAAATCACAAGGTGTCTCGGGACTTCACGTTTCAAAAGTGCTTCTCTTGGGTTCTTGTGTTCACTTAAGCTCGATACTAAGACTTACAGCATCTTATTTGTTCACCTTGGATTCCTAGCCAACCTGGTTATGAGTAAATTTGTTTCGGTTCCTGAAACCTGCACAGTTATTTGCAGTCTGGGATTTTAATTTGATTTAATTTGTCAGTATTGCGAAATAATCAATGTGGTCGTTGTTACTTACTCTGATTTTTAAATATAGACTCACTTAAGGTTTCCTTTTTACTTTTTGTCTGCTTACTTAAGTCATTTTAAAGTCATTTGGGAAGTCAGTATAGCGCAGTTATTAAAATTATTTTTTTATTTTTTTTTATAGGTCTTTTTCATAAAAATTCCATTAAGGAAATTATCAGAGATTACGACAGCATTTTCTTGAAACCCTCAGTTGTTCCAGTCTGCACATTTCAGTTATTTTATGAATATCTCGGTCTAGGTTTACTTTTACATCCATTCAAACATGCTAGCATTAATGTGAACATTGCCTGTCATTTTGTAGTTTATTTTTATGCTCTTAAAGATTTCCCTAAGTTTTAACTAGTTTAAGTATTCTAATTTGGTTTCACCTCTGATTTTCTGTAACTTTGTACCTGCACTGAAATACTCTAGGCTCAGTACTTGTGAACATTCACTGTTTTGATTGGTTTTAATCTGTAAATAGTCAGTGACTGATACACCCATTACGTCTTTAAAAAATTATACAGTATTCTTATTCGCGAGTCTGGAAATCCACTTTTTATAAGAATTAAGGACTTTGGCGTACTATGTAATTCCTGTGTTATTTATAAATTTCCCGAAACAATTCGCTGTCAGAGAAGAAATTCGCATATGCTCTAGACTGGCTAAGAGTAATTTTTGGGATATCCGATTGCTTAAGTGTACAGTAAAAAACCCGTTCATTTTTCTATAATCGTATCAATTGTTATAGATGTCAGTCTCCATTTCTCAGTTATAGAAAAGCACGCAGTAGGGTTTTTGCTTGTTTGGAATGAATTGAACTGATAAATTGATATTTATCGCACAAGTACTGGACATTGTGTATAGAAAGTGTAATCTGAGACTTTTTTTATTTCTTGAAATTTTATACCTTACCTTTGTTTTCTAAGACTCAGTCATATGTTGAGCAAATTTGGAGAGAGAAATTTGGAGAGAGAGAGAGAGAGAGAGAGAGAGAGAGAGAGAGAGAGAGAGAGAGAGAGAGAGAGAGGTAATATTATTTTTTTATTTCATGTAATTTTGTAACTTTTGTCTGGACCCAATCATTTTCTGAACAGATTTGATAGAGAGAGAGAGAGAGAACGCTGCTCATGTAATATTGGCCATGGAAGGAGAGAGAGACAATGAAAAGAAGGAAGGAATAAAACGAAGGAAAAGTCTGCTGGCGAACTGAACCCCTTATCAACATCTCATCTCGTGCTCCGTCAGGTCAAACCCAGTTGTGGCTAACTTGATTCTCGTACTAATCTGCCCTTCGGGGAGGGAATTTAAAGGGGGTGTTTGGGCCCCAGGGAAGATTATTTGTAAGATTATACCTTGTGACATGAGACCTAGCCAATTCACAAATGGAAAGAGGGGACGCTACCCCTCTATCAGCAACCTTGACTCCCCCTCCCTCCCCTCCCTCCCCACCACCACCAGTCTGTCCCACGCTCCTTCCCCCTTTCCCAAATCGTCCTGGCCTTTATGAAGATTGGAAAAATTGGAATCATTCAGGGCATCTGGCAACTCATGAATGAATGGAAAAAGTTACTGATATGGTTTTTTTTTATTTCTAGACAGAAGGTTAATTTTTTTTTCAGAGGATTGCCATAATATAATTATATTAAACATCGGTCTCTTTCTCTCGAACCCCAATAGTAGCACGTCCGGCTCATGACCTGGTTAACCTGTGTTCGATCCCATGACTAGAGGATATATATATATATATATATATATATATATATATATATATATATATATATATATATATATATATATATATATATATATATTACATATTTTATATATATGTCATATATGTAATATATATTTTGTATATATATATATATTTATGTATGTGTGTATGTATGTAGAATAGCACTTGATAACGAATTCACCATACCTTGGAATAACGTACAACCCAGAGAAAATTGCAATTCATATGTGCTTTTGCGCCCAGAGAGGATTCGAACCTGACCCTTGGTTTAGATACAGTGATAAACTGTCAACCAGGTAGTTGATTTATACGATAGAAAAGGGGTGACAGTGACCATAAAAGCTTAACTTTGAAGCCCTTGTCTGTTAATTGAGTCAGTGGAAAGTGAGTATAGCTAAAACATATAGATATTTAAAAGCTTTGTATGAGTCATCATTTCAAACTATAGCGAAATTCATTTGGCCATATTTGGTTTGTCATCAGTTGCGGTTCTTCATATGAAAATTAGACAGAGATGATGGACTTAATGACTATGCAAGAACAGAAACATGCAGAAAACGTTAGTCTTCCTAGAGCTTAAACGAAGCAATACTAAGTTATCTCACACACTCGAACTACTTTGGAGAAAGTCGGGTCGAAAAAAAAAAAGCCAACTAATATTTGATAGCTTCAACTTGGGACGTATGATAAATAGAATATTGGTATTTTGGAATGACACCTGTTGATCAAATTTCCAGTTGCTAAGGCGTACCAGGAGTATAAAACTTGCGACATTGTCATCAATATTATTATAGAATTATTGTATTGAGACCGCTTAGTCATATTTCTAGACAAGGTCAAAAATGGAAAAAGAACGAGTGAATGAATGACAGGCGGGTAACACCAACCAGATGTCAATGTAAACCAGGATTGATTGTTTGATTGTATGTTATCTGGCGTTAGAGGTACCAAGGCCAAAAACGCCAAATGCAGGTCAGGAGCGAAAGAAAGTAGCCGTAAGTGCATACCATATGCACAGTCTCTGCTCCCATAATTTCATTTTTTTTTTTTTTTTTTTTTTTTTAGCAGTTTCAGTCACACAGGACATGAACTTTATTAACCAAGTATGTGTATCTAACCGGTGTCGACGCATGATGGACCCTGTTCAAAAGCAAAATAATTTTTGTCAAATCGCAATTTTGTTTTATTGAAGCAAATTCCAGTATACTGTAGTGGTATGCATAAGTAACAAAACAGAACACTCATTTGGCTGTCGACTAACGTCAGTTTATATTTTGATTATTAATGCGTGTTTAGGCTACATATTATATCTGAAAATTTTCAGTGACAATGATCGTAGTAAGATTCACTTTGCCCTGTGTTGTATTTGATATGACTTTTCTGTAGTTCTGTACTGTAGTAACTAAGTCATCTTTTGGATATAAATAAATTTATCATAATATGCCATGGAATTCATCGTGGATTTTTCTGTTTTATTTTGTTTTTGTAAATTACAATGACAAAAGAAAAATCTTCAGTATTTTATGTTGATCCGACTTAAAGATTTTGCGCCATGCTGCAGTTTATGCGACATTCTTTTTATTTTGGTTATGTTTCTCTCAGTATTTCCGCATCTATTGAGTGGGTGCTTGTAAGTTTGAAAATCTGGCAGTTGATTTTTCTGTCAATTTACGGATCAGGATATACCAAAATTACAACGAATAGATTAATTCTTTGTAATGATTTGATCAAACTTACAACACACACACAATCAATTTAGCATCCCTTAGCTGCTGAACATTCATAAATATACTTGCATATATATGTATATATATATATATATATATATATATATATATATATATATATATATATATATATATATATCACGCGCAAATAAATTACTAGTTCTAGCCACATCAAAAATAATATACTCACTTCACACAAGAAAAATGCGCACCTGGCCGTATTTTCCTGCATTTGTAAACACAAAGCATGCCATTTTCTGTGACATAATTACCGCAAAACACGATTTAGACCACTTTGCTCACGGAATGGCAAGTAGCCTATGCTACGCATGCCGCTCCGGCTGTGACAGGGATCGTTTTTAGTACTTGATTTTTAAAATTTATCTGTGAGTTACAGAACTTGCACTCAGTGCAGGATGACGGACATTAGTAAAATGATACTGAATCTGTTTTCTATGGCTGTTTTTTCATTCAGTGGTGCACATGTTCATTTCCCAAACAGTTCGACATGAGCACATATTTACACAAACACACACGCACACACACACACACAAACACACACACACACACACATATATATATATATATATATATATATGTACATAAACAAATGCATTATATATATACATTATATACATGCATATATACACACATATATATATTATATAATATATATACAATATATGTAAATATGTAGATATGTAAACATGTGGATCCCAGTGTATTTGTATGTGTGTATGGGTGTGTGTACATTTATATACATGCGAGGGGTCCTGGAAAGGGTAGCGGCATAGAAAGACAAATGCCTGACAGATAAAGTGATTGGTTAGAGAGAGAGAGAGAGAGAGAGAGAGAGAGAGAGAGAGAGAGAGAGAGAGAGAGAGAGAGAGAGAGAATGAAGTCGCTTGACTTACTGAGGGCCTTCCGCTCTCCATCATGATCGCCATCCGAGTGACAGCATCTCGCCCTTTGACAGGGCTGTAAAACCACCGTAAACAGATAGGGAGCGGCGGCTCCAATCTGCAAAAATGCGATGGGGAAAAAGCTCGTCAATATTCATACCAGGCGCCCTCTCTCTAGACGCCATATTTTGTGAGGGAGGGGTATGGGGGTTGGGGGTGTGGGGGGTCAAGGAAGAGATGAGGGGATGCAAAGAAGGGACGTGAATGAAGTAGAAGTGTAGAAGGAGGAACACGTGGGAGATGAACACACTGAATTCAGGAGAAGATTTGTACAAAACAGATTTTTTTTTTTTTGTAGAAAACAGCGTTAGTAGATAGCAATAGAATTAATTAGATCCCGCTTTTGGTTTTCCTCTTTTTAATAGTCTTTCTTATTTTAAGAGGTAGAAAGATCTGTCGAATCTGCCGTGGTCAAGCCTTAACCTCCTTCTCCCTCTTCCCTTTTCATTTTCCTAGCTTTCTTCGGGCCTGGTCAGGAATAGATGTGAAGGGTGGCTTCCAAACGCCTTTTCATTATGTGCTTCGTATAAGTCCGCGAAGATTCGTTTTGAAACCAAGAATTCTTTCATGTCTTTGAAAGAGTTCGAATGAGAGATGTCAGTCTCTGGACGGTCGAAAAGAGCCTCAAGAGGATATTATTATACACGTTGTCAATTGATTTGCTTCAACCCTCCTCCCCCCACCACCATCACACACGCCTGTTCCTTTCGTCAGAGGAAAGAATGATCGCGTTAAAAGGAATCACTTTATGAATAGCAACATCCTGCCACATTTATGTGCTGGGCAAGAGTGCAGTGGGGAGAGTGGCTCCTTCGCCTTTAGACGTACAGTATTTCGGTCTCAATTGAAGTGAAAGAGCTAATAGATCGAGTGACAACCGCATTCAAAATCAATTATAAATTTCATTTGCGGAGGAGAATCTCGCCATAGGATGAAATTATTGAGGGCACGGTGTTTTTCCGGGGGGGGGGCAGGCGGCAGGGGGTCAGCTGGAGGATCGTGCAGTTCCGCTGGTTAATCGACATGTCTGTTACGTCCGTCATATAGCGGGTCCTAATATCAAGCGGATTTTATGATGTCAACGAAACGCCCCAATCTGCATTATACCGATGGACGAGTTGTGAGAGGATTTTATTTTATGGAGGCCGATTCTATTCATACTTTGCCTTTCTCTGAGTGATCTGTTGTTGTGGGATATTATGGTCTTTTGTGGCAGTGGCTGTTTCCGTGTCGCGTACAGGCGAGCTCGTTTCCATGTACACTGATATTAGCAATTATAGAGTTTATGTGTTGCGATGGCATGGGTGCGTGTATGCATATGTATAAGCATTTGTGTTCCGCTCTACCTTTAATTGTCTGTGCGTGTGCTTGTGCATTTATGCATGCATATATATATATATATATATATATATATATATATATATATATATATATATATATATATATTTATATATATATATATATATATTTATATATTTATATATACATATATTTATATATATATTTTACATATTATATATATATATATATATATATGTATATATATATGTACATATATATTATATATACATATATATATGTATATATATTTATATGTATATTTATATATAGTGTATGTGTATATATATATACATACATATATATATATATAATATATATATATAATATATATATTTGTTACGTGGCTCCTTCGGTAATGAGTTTAATTATTATTTACTTTGATTTATATTGCCTTGCTTTACCTAAGACCCACGTAATTCTGTTGATTAAGGCTAAAACTAACTACTCTAAAGGACATATATTGAATAGATCAGGTCACCAGTTAACACTTGTTAACAAAGAACAGAGGTTTATTCATAACCACAGGAATGAATTCAGCAAACTTACTGGAACTCTAGTTTCAGCAAAAAAAGTAAATATAGTAAAAATGAAATGGGTTATTTACAGAAGCTAACAGCAGCTCAGCATATAGTCCGTCTTAGGACATACTTCATTGCTACATAGAATGAACACAACAGATTTAGGTTTCTCAGACACTGTATAAGGAATTTACTACAAGGTCGAATTAAGGCTTTTTGATACTATTGATGCAGGTTCTTCTCCCAGAAAGAGGATGTTGAGCAGACACAAGGCGTATGTAATTCTGGAAAAGGGCATGTCCAGATAACAATCTTGAATTACAGAAACTCTCACTTGTCATTACTAATCACAAAGGGATGATTCTTAGTTCAAAAATAATATATTTAACACCATGGAGGATAAGTTATGTGACTTCACTAGACAGCACTAATTGTACTAGATAGATAACTTCATAAATGGGATATGTTTTACTAGGACTCCTTAGCCAGCGACTGTTTAAGAGAGGAGAAATTTGAACAAGGGAAAATGAAAGTTTCAGTCGAAAGGAAAGAGAAATAGGAGCAATTGTCAATTCAGACATACCAATTCAAACATACCGCTGGGTTAGCTAATGCAGTGGTCCGTTGCATGAGATGCCTCAGTCCGTTGAAATAGCAAATTTCTCCTTGGTTTGAACAAAGGAGGAAATGAAGGATACTTGGACGGCAGCCCTGGTCACATCTGGATGCTGTGACGGCTGCGTGGAGAGTCCCCTATGCTGTGGCATCGACTTGACCAAAAATAACAATAGACTTGCCAGTACATAGGACAAAGAAGACTGAGCTGTAGGAACAATACCTCTTAAGGTCTGTCCTAGTAAAACCTATCCCTGATTTACAGGCCTCTAAGCTAATGCCTCGGCAGTTGGCGTATGGGATTTGAAAACATTTGTAAATCGAAAACACTACTTCCCGCTTGCTACACCCTACACTGCCTGCCCTCTTACTTTAACAAAGATAAATTTCTTGTATTTGATTAAAGCAAGGAGGAGAGGTCGAACAGGGAATATTTATAATAATATACATACATACATATACACATACATACATACATACATACATGTATGCATACATGCATATATACATATATATACACGCACACACACACACACACACGTTTGTAGCCTATGTATGTGTCTACATATGTATACCTATATTTATATATTACGTACCTGTCTCTGTCATACTTTTTGGTGAGATGATGTTCTCATTTCGGTGTGATTGTCACAAGAGACCTCCGAATAGATGAGTACCCTTTGAATTGAGATCAGGCACGCATTATGTTCAGACAGATAGATACAGAAATCGTTTTGAACTAATCAGTTTTTTTTTTATAAAGCATAATCGAATACTTCCTGTATCGTCTGTGCTGTTCAATTTAATGCTTATGACTATGTGCAGAGTAAAAGGTAATCCCTCATTATGCTTGCATTATCATACTGACATAATGGACTTTATATACATGTATATAATATATTTATATACACAAATGTATATAAATTTCTGACTCACATCAGGACCAAACCCTGGTCTTTCAAATGAGAGGCCAGGGTGTTGCAGTTTTCCCACAAAGGTCAAAGAAAGTTGGAACCTAAGTACTCCGTACCTGAGGTTTTTCTCGGGCAGGCTACCGCCTAACATACCACTGAATTTTATCCAACTTCTCCACCTAGCCGTAAGTAAGTTGCTAACATTTCATTTGACTTGCCTCTCATTTGAAAGTACAGGGTTTGGCCCTGATGTGAGTTAGATATTTATCTCTATGAAACACGCATGCGTTCATTATTTCTATCGTATTCACTGTGAAGAAGAAGACTTGCTGAGCTTTCAGACCAGAGGGCCTTAATGTAATTCCATGTTAAAATTAAGAGGAATACATCTGTTTAGTTATCGGTAAAAAAAAATCCTAGTCAAAGAGGTGACAACAAGTGGTCTTAATGCCAAGAATTTGTTCGACCAAATTATTTTATTTTTAGTGACTGGCTACCTGAGAATTTTGTCTTGTCTTGCCGTTTGGGTATTCTTTCATTGGCCCATGCTAACGGTATTGGGAAGCGCGTATAAACAAAACAGCATTAGCAAGAAAGCTAAAGAAAGGGGTACGTCTTACAAAAGAAATTAGATATTGCGTCTATAAGTATATTGGATGAAATGTCCTTGGTGTAGAAAATAAAGGCAATGACTAGTCATTTATGAATTTTGGTGTGCCCTGAAGGAGCTAAAGTAATAAAAATTTTTTACCAGATGTCTATCAGTATTCAAGAAACAGTTAAGTAAGGAGCTTAAAGGTTGTACACAGTTAATTAACATAGCACCTGGTCATCCAACAACAGATAAAATTGCCCAGTAATTAAGTACCTAGTTGGTGCATGGAAGGGAGCCTACCATGAAGAAATTGGAGCACTAGATCATGTATTTAACCAGTAAGTAAGTCGTATGTCATGGAGAGGTTATATTTAATGCTCACTATGCTACAAGTGTGAATGCGGTGCAGTAGCCATCAATTCTGAAAATACATAAGTTGTAGCCCTTTATCTTGGCCTCAACTAGGAAAATTATTTTTGTTTAAAAAAGGGCGGAATATAATAGTAGATAAGGTTTCTTAACTTCAGGAATTTGTCATAATCTCCAGGAATCGGTGTTTCTATAGCTCATTGGTTAATATGCATGAAGAACATCATAAACAAGCAGGAAGCCTTCAGTGAAATGGGAAAACCACTTGTTAGTTGTTTGTACCTTCTATAGCAACTACAGAAGCAAACACACTACGCTACCAGCTGAATTGCAACCATAAAGCGATTGCCTCCACGTTCATGTGTGTTGTGTGCATGTAACGAGGTAACCATCAAAAGACAGTTTACAGAAACTCTGGGCCATTGATAGTCTGGATACTTGTGTGGGCAAGTGTGTAAAATATACATATAAATGCAAGATTAAGAATGTAGCAAGTGCCCTGGAAAAAGCACTATCTAAAGATGTATCAGACTCTAATGTAGACGATGGTGCCGGCATTGAAGAACCAGCAAGATGGAGGCCATCTAGTAAGGACAGCGGGTACACTGTGAAGACTGTTCGAATGGTGGGTAAACTGGCATTGTAATTCATGTATTATTTGCAAGTATATCTGATTTCTAGATATTACTAGCACGTCTCACAGGTAAATGAACAGGTGAATTCTTTATCCCTGATGAAAATTCTAGATTTAAGGTGGTGTTTTGTGCTGTATATATAAGATTTAAAAGGATTTTTTGATAAAAAAGAATGTAAAAAGAAAAATAATTAATACTCCCGTTTCTTACTCGGTCGGTACGGCAGTAGTGTTTTTTTTTTTTTCTATCAAAATTTTAAATTGCTATAATTCCAGTAAAATCTTCTGAACAATAAATAAAAAAGGGCAAAGTTTGTAACAGGGGTTATGCTGAATGAAAAGGTATTCTGCCAATATAGAAAGTAAAACCTGAGCTCAAAAATTGAAGTTATTAGAAAGTAAAAATCCTTTTTAATACCATCTCTCCATCTGGTCTCATCCTGTCACAATCCTAACATTTTAACACTTTAGTCATTTATTTTCACATGCCAGTAACATAATCATAATTATAGTACTGTGCGCAAACATTCACTAGCTTGATTGAATGCCCGTTTCCTCTTATCCCAATTTAAATTTCGTCGGGTAGTTTCATTATTTTGATTTGCGTTTTAAAATGCAATTTAAAATGTAGTTGGCTACTCCACAATAAACACCGAAACAAGATGAATTCACGTTCACTTCATGTGCTGATTTGATTTGATATTGTTTTAATGCAGTCGTTGAACTTAGATGATCCACAGTGTATTTTATGTTTAATTATGCTGCTTGAAAAATTGAATGATATCACTTAAAGGGCCACACATTGTTCAGTTTATTTTGTAGAGATGTGGAAGGAAAGTTAATTTCAGTTAATACTGATAACATGAATATTTCCTCTAATGTTTTTCATCTGTATTACAGCATTAACAAAATTATAAGTTAAATTGATTTTGAAAAATGCTACTAAACAAGCGTTATCCAACTTGCATCTTCTAATAAGAATTTATGATTTTTTTAAAGATTAGGTATTAATAAAAAGTAACAGTCATAATACAAACGTGTATTGCACACATGTAAGATTTTGTTTTCCAATTATTGTTACTCAGTGTTAAAAAAACTGGTAATAGGCATAAAATAGTCCTTTTCAAAGTTTTCATTTCACAATATATATATATATATATATATACTCTATATATATATATCTGCTATAAGATATATATAATATATAATTCTAAAACATATATATATAGATAACTATAAACATCATTAACATGTAAAATGTTGGATTGTAAATTTTTGTTACATTTTGATACACCCTCCCAAAATCTTGATGCCGGGCTGAATGGTTTGACGTTAGATTAGATATCTTTCACAAAAAACTAAAAAGGAACGGAAACAAACGGAAGGTTCTTAATCTGAAATTTATTAAATAAATCAATGGCATCTGCGCCCTTCCCTCGTAGCTTTTCCCCTTTAAAATGGTGATTAAAGTGTTTGCCAGTGCGCCTCACAACATGTGTTAAGATGTTTGCCATTCACTTAATCTCCGGCCGCTGGCAATTACTCATGATTTAGCCTTTACTTTGAACTCCTCCATTCCCATAATCTTGTCTTCCCCTTTGGTAATCCATCCTTTCTGAACTGTTAAAAGAATGGCAGTTTACAGTCAAGCAAACCCACACATTACAAATTTTTTTGTCAGTTTCAAACTATTTTAGCACTTCTTCGTTGTATGATTTTTTTATATCTACAATTTTGTTGTTTCATTTTCTAGATGTTCTTGAAACTCCATCCCAACCACACCAAGTCCCTTGATTTTATATGGTCTGGAGAACTCATCATAACTAATTGGTAGTGTAAGATTTTGTTTTCTAGTATACAGTTTATAGAAAACCGCGCCAATCGACGTGAAGTCATTTGCCCAACTGCGATACAATAGTCTTCATGAATATGTACTAATGGAACAAGCTAACGACAAGTCTTTAAATATATGAATGGATAACTTAGATCATCAGCACATTCCCGTACATTACAGAAGGTTCGCAATGAACATTTCTTGGTTTCTGTGACCTCTTTAACATTGTTCGGCCCTTGATGTCGCTGTTTCGGGGCCAGAGTTCACGTTTTACCCCTTTCCTGTCTTGGACCATTTTCCCGTTTTATATGATAATCCAACACATGAGACCTTGAATTTTTTATCAAGCTACTTGACAGCTGTTTAGTTTCTGGTGTAGTTGTCTTTTCCTTGCAGTTGTTCTTCATCATAACCTGGGTCTTTTTTAATGCTATTTAAGTAAAGTGAATCGTTTACTTTTTGGCATCTTTGAATATGTAGGTCGGAAGGCAACAACAAATTTTAAATATATGTCACTCCTCAGTTTTCCGTAAGAAAGTCTCTGATATAGATGTTTTATTTTGAATACTTATTATAAATTGAGCATTCCAACCCCTTTCCTGTCTTTGACTATTTTCTCGAAATTTAACATTGACCTTTCTATCTATCTATCTATCTATCTATCTATCTATCTATCTATCTATCTATCTATCTATCTATCTATCTATTTATTTGGCATATAATATATATATATATATATATATATAGTCTCTGATATAGATATTTTATTTAGATATATATAACATAGAATCGTATATAAATAACATATATATATAAATGTAGCTAATCACGTATGGGTTTTTCTCTGTAAGCTGCCAGTTTCCCAATGTTGGTAAATTTATACAGATTAGAAATAAATCGTATGATGTCTCGTCGATATGACTTTCATTAAACTAATTGCCAAAATATGTCTTAACGTCTTCACTTATCTGGTACTTCCATAACTGCCGATGACTTTGCATGATTGAAAAAAAAAGTTGCCAGTTGATTTCTGAATGCAACAGAAAGACTCTTAATGTCTTCAGTAATGACTCCAAATAGCCGTTCCAGTTGTCGAAGACAATCATTTCATGATCAGCCTTACCATCTAAGATGGCCCTGTGCCCGTGGGACGGTCTACCTGAAGTGTGGATTGTGCCTGAAACATTCCCTTCAATCTGAAGATTGCAATAGAAGCTTCCGGAGAAGCTCGAGAGATTGTTAACATTTTTGATAACACAGCGACAACCGCACTTTTCAAGGTTCGTTGTAACTCGCATCAATAATAATAATAATAATAATAATAATAATAATAATAATAATAATAATAATAATAATAATTATAATAATAATATGGAAGGAGCCCCTCTTATCGGGTAGTGTTATTAAAATAACTGCTGTTTCAACAACATTTAGCTTGTAGAGTCTTCTCTATTCGTATTATATTCTTCTCGTCTACCTGCAGACTAGAAGAATATAAGAAGAAAAAATAGGGAAGGCTCTCTACAACCTGAATTCATTGATAATAATAATAATAATAATAATAATAATAATAATAATAATAATAATAATAATAATAATAATAATAATAATAATAATAATAATAATAATAATAATATACTTTTTGGTTACTTTCGGGAACATGCTATAGCCGAGTGTTTATATATTTGTGAAAGAACAGAATTTGCTAAAGGAATCAGAAGTCATCGAATCGGTGAGTAGGGATGATATACTCCATTTCGCATCGTAATACGGAAAATAAATGTCACCCCAAAGGTAATGCGTTAATTAAGGGAATCAAACCTTTTTGAGAGAGATATGCTGTCATTGCTACCCATTTGTCTGTCTGACCATCTATCCATCAGCTTACCTATCAGGAGTAATTTGCGCGCGTCTGTGCATCTCTGCGTTGCTGAACGCACGCATTTATGACCGATGTTCGGGAGAGTCGTCGTTTGAAGAAAAAGAGGGGCGGAGAGTGCTGCGTATAGATTTCCGATATTTAAATGGCATGGAAAGGCGTGGAAAGGCAAGAGCGTCCGCAGATAAAGTGGGTTGCGACTTATGATGGCCTCCCAACTGTTAAGGAATGGGAGAGATGAGGGATGGGTGGGTGGGAGGGAGGGGAATGGGGGAAGGTGTTCGCTCAACCTGTGGGGTATCCGTGTGGATGTTGCGGGGAAAGGCAGGCGTGGATTTTGGGGTATCATGGGTTACGTGTGATTATATGACAGACGGTAATTAAGATGTTCCATTACGATAATTACTAGTATTAACAGTATTATTCTTGTATTTTTTGTTTATGAATAGAACATTATTTTGAAGAAGCAAGATATCTGGCTTTCAAAAGAACGAGATTAGTGTGTAGGTGAAAGAGTTTGTAGAATATCAGTATTAAATTTAGATTCCGAACAAAAACACTGTGTGTGGCAGCCTTTTCAAATAGGTTCAAACCACTAGATCTGTAGTTGCTCATTATGTGCTTCTATGCTTATATTGTATTTCAAAGGAACACTGATTTTCAGAATATCTGCAACAAGATAGAATGAATGGTCAGACAAGTTGCTCTGGCTATGCAGAAAACTGTGTAGAATTCTAATGCGGTGAAAGTTAACAGAAAAAAAATACACGTATTGATACTGGAAGAAGTTTTAGGGGCAATACCTTGGCAGATCAATATGGAATTGAGAACCGGTTAACCAGTCATGGATGCTTCGATTCAGGTCATTTCTTTGTTTGTCTTCTCGTGACATTTTGTTACTTTGTTTTCCACATTAGTTAAAGAGTTTGGATAGTTGTGGGCTAGCACTGCTATGGGGGATTAGAGAATTTATTTCTTTTTCATTTCTCGCTATAATGTGGTTCCTTCCACAATACCCGCCCAGTTTTCTTAGTTTAAGTCTAATCCTTCGTGCCAGCCCTAGGAGAGCTGTTAATCAGCTGTTTTCTGGCTAAACTAGGTATATAATTTTACTTTATCATGATACTTCACAGGCAAAGGTTTGATCGTTTTAAGAGACTAAGGGCGAGTCAAAATGTTTCTATCGTATGAAAAAATCCTTGTTTTCTGCAAAAGTAAAGTGGATCTGTTTTTTGAGCAAATATTTTACGGTCTTTGATTTTTTGGTGGAAATCAAGTTATTTTGATCAAAACAAATTAAAATTCCTTGATCTTATAAGAAATGTGATTCACTTCAGAAAGGCCTCCTCCCCTTCAGTTTTGAAACGCCCTTCATAGAAAAAAAAATGATTTCCGTCTAATCCCTCCTAATAACGCACCTCCCCTAAATGACAAATTACAGCGGCGTCCCCGTGGTGCCTCAGGAGGAGAACTTTTCTTCCAGACTTATTTATAATCTTCTCACGTGAACCTCCGATCCCGTTAATTCGTATGGTTCTTGTATCGATTTATTCGTTGTTTCCGGGGATTTGTGTTGCTTCCGTTCTGTTCTGGAATGACGTGTTGTTACGTCGACGCATTTCCGTCGTAAAGGGGTTACTGTAACGAGGTGCGCCGAAGTGCGAGTTACCCTATCGGGGTTTTACTATATGCAAATGTGTGGTGGTGTTGAAGAATTGTGCCAAGTCCCCGGATGACACTAATTCGGTTATTTTTCTATTAAGCTGAACAAAAGTTGGAATGTGCACGAGAGAGAGAGAGAGAGAGAGAGAGAGAGAGAGAGAGAGAGAGAGAGCTAGCTTGTGTGGACCTCCTTTTTGAGTGATATCCTGAGAATCGATAGTCTTTATGAGCCGAAACTGAATTTGCGATTAAACAAAGGTTAGTTTTTGGTTTACCCTGAATCCAATTATTTTCGGTGTACATAATAAGGGCTTGCCATTGTTTAAATTTTTGCACGTAAACATACCGCAAAAATCATATTTAAAATTGAACGTTTTCTATGCTTTAAGATTTCAGTATTTCAATATATATATATATATATATATATATATATATATATATATATATATGATATATATATATATATATATATATTATGTACTTTCTCTCATGCAATTGCTGTGGTAGCCGCGTACGTGAGATGTTCAATTACGCTGTTCCTCCTGAAAAGCTGTTCACTGGTCTCAAGAGTTTTCTTGAAGAACTGTTTTCATCTTTTCAGTTGAGCTCATCAGCCAAATAATATCTGTTCTCTTTAGTAATAATTAAAACATTTTCTTATCTATCCACTTTTAATCAATATGTTTTATATATATATATATATATATAACCATATATATTTCAACGCTATATATATATATATAACATATATATTGCAACTTCTCACTATACGTATTTATATATAAATTTAACCATTGCAGACTATGTACAACATAATAAGAAAAAACCATAAATTCTCTACATGCATATATATTATATATAATAATATATAATAATATATATATATAAACCATATAATAATATATATATAATAATAATAATAATAATAATACATACATACATACATAATAACATACATAATAATAACCTCTAATTTACCTTTCTGTATTTTTTAATTCTTAGACGGGAATCGAAACATGCCAGAAATTGCATACATGGGTTCTTATAGGATTTTTGTAATAAAGAAGGCATGCCAGATTGATGCTGGAATACAGAAATGTCTAACAGCAGGTGGTAAAACATGAACATGGTCATGCCCATTTCCCATTCGTTCACCTGCAATGGGTACAATAAATATTACATATAATATATATGTGTATATTTGCTATTATATATTATAGATAATTTCAATAATATATATAACCTTATTGATTTTCATAAACATATTATGTATTCATTCTCCATTTTCATTTTTTTCATTTTCTTTCTTTTGAGATCTGTAGTCTCTACCTTAATTCATATAATGCTTATACCTATCTTTGCATCTAACCTTTACAACCAGTATATTTGTTTGTTTTATTGATTTTGACAAGGTGCTTTGTTCTGAAATGCATACTTACATTCTGTTTTAGAGAAATCCAGTTCCCAGAACAATTTGGAGGGCTGCTGGAATGACCTCATCACCCAGAAGGCGTATAAAGCACTAACAGTCGTCGCACCTTTTGAAATGGCATGGCAATCACCATACTACAATGGCCGTCATATGGAGTTGAATAAAGAAATTGAATATTTCCTCTGTTTTTGTCACACCACCTACACGCTCCCTTAATCATTCCCTCCCATTTGAACTGCAAACGACCCTAAACTATCTTCCTGGTCTCAAGAGATCTTCAATCCCAATTTTTTTCTGGATTGGAAAATGTATGTCCTCGGACAATCACATATATATTTATATATTTATATTGCTGGTTATATCAAAAAAAAATAAATTCCTGTATGTCGTTTTTGTTCCAGAAAATCCGTTCTTAGTAATTTATAAAAAAGGATGTGTTGCTGGTGTAACAGTTCAGCCTTAAAGATCACCATTCCAAGTAGTGTGCTAGGTTTCAAAACTCAGTATTTTACACGTGTTTGTTCCTTTGCAGCCGAAATCCTCATACTTTTTTTATAGTTTGTGGCTATTTTTGGTAAAAAAAAAAAAAAAAAAAAAAAAAAAAAAAGGAATTCACAAAAAAATCTCCATATCCGTGTCTGAAATCAGAATTTCCCCGAGGCTGATGTCTGATATCCTTGATGGTGAAATTTTCACCTAAAACACACACATACGAGTGTATGTATTAATGAGGTATGGTTGTATGTATGTAAAATCCTATGTTGCCTAAGAATATATTTGCGATTTATTTATCCCCAAGGATTTCACAAAGAAATATCACGTTCAAAGGGTCTAGTTTAATCAAGATAATATAGACGGAACGACTGGCTCTTCAGAATTTCTGATTGAGCTTTTAGTGACCGGAACCTAAATTAGATGTTTTGGTTAGTAGAATTAATTGACTTATGTATTAAACAGTACTAGAGGTTTGTAGACAGCTAATTTGACTGTACTGGAACAGACATTTTGATATATTTGTTCGTTCACTTTGAATATCTGGCCTAGACCCTCGTTTGCAAAACCCCATATGAACATAAAATTAGGGGAAAAGTAGATTAAGATGAAAAAACCCCATATAGACTTAAAAAATTAGCGGGGAGGGAAGTTTTAAAGGGCTTTCAAAATCGAACTAGACTTTTAAAATCCGCAGACATTTTGATATATTTGTTCGTTCACTTCGAATTTCTGGTCTAGACCCTCGTTTAAAACCCCAAATGAACTTAAAATTAGCGGGGAGGAAGAAGTGATTAAGAAGCTTTCAAAATCGAACTAGACTTTTAAAATCCGCAGACATTTTGATATATTTGTTCGTTCACTTCAAATTTCTGGTCTAGACCTCGTTTGCCAAAACCCCAAATGAACTTAAAATTAGCGGGGAGGGGGAAGTAGATTAAGAAGTTTCAAAATCGAACTAGACTTTAAAATCCGCAGACATTTTGATATTTTGTTCGTTCACTCGTCTAGACCCTTTTGCCAAAAACCCCATTGAACTTAAAATTAGCGGGGACCGTAGATTAAGAAGCATCAAAATCGAACTCACAGACAAAATCCGATCATTTTGATATATTTGTTCGTTCACTTCGAATTTTGGTCTAGACCCTCGTTTGCCAAAAAAAATGAACTTAAAATTAGCGGGGAGGGGGAAGTAGATTAAGAAGTTTCAAAATCGAACTAGACTTTTTGCAGACATTTTGATATATTTGTTCGTTCACTTTGAATTTCTGGTCTAAATCGTTTGCAAAACCCCATATTTAAAATTAGCAAAACAAATTAAGAATTTCAAAATCGAACTCTTTTAAAATCCGCAACATTTTGATATATTTGTTCGTTCACTTCAGAATTTCTGGTCTAGACCTCCCCCCATATGAACTTAAAATTAGCGGGGAGAAACGCCCAAAATCGAACTAGACTTTTAAAATCCGCAGACATTTTGATATATTTGTTCGTTCACTTCGAATTTCTGGTCTAGACCCTCGTTTGCCAAAACTCCCAAATGAACAAAATTAGCGGGGGCGGGGAAGGTTAAGTGCCTCTGGAAATCGAACTAGACTTTTCTCCGCAGACATTTTGATATATTTGTCTTCACTTCAAACCCCATAAGAACCTCTGGTCTAGACCCGCAGACATCGTTTGCCAAAACCGAACTTAAAATTAGCGTAGGGTTCTTGTAGTTTCAAAATCGAACTAGACTTGTTTCAGACATTTTGATATATTTGTTCTTCACGTTCTGAATTTCTGGAATAGACCTCGTTTGCCAAAACCCCATATGAACTTAAAATTAGCGACGGGGAGGGGAAGTAGATTAAGAAGCTTTCAAAATCGAACTGACGCTTAAAATCCGCAGACATTTTGATATATTTGTTCGTTCACTTCGAATTTCTGGTCTAGACCCTCGTTTGCCAAAACCCCATATGAACAAAATTAGCGGGGGGGGAAGTAGATTAAGAAGTTTCAAAATCGAACTAGACTTTTTAAAATCCGCAGACATTTTGATATATTTGTTCGTTCACTTCGAATTTCTGGTCTAGACCCTCGTTTGCCAAAACCCCATATGAACAAAATTAGCGGGGAGGGGGAAGTAGATTAAAACTGAAGTTTCAAAATCGAACTAGACTTTTAAAATCCGCAGACATTTTGATATATTTGTTCGTTCACTTCCGAATTTCTGGTCTAGACCCTCGTTTGGAAACCCCATATGAACTTAAAATTAGCGGGGGAGGGGGAAGTAGATTAAGAAGTTTCAAAATCGAACTAGACTTTTAAAATCCGGACATTTTGATATATTTGTTCGTTCACTTCAATTTCTGGTCTAGACCCCTCGTTTGCCAAAACCCCGATATGAACTTTAAATTAGCGGGGGGGAGGATTAAACAAGGTTGATTTTTGGTTACCCAGAATCATTTAAAATTTCGAACTAGAAGAACTTTTTAAAATTTGCCGCAGACATTTTGATAATTTGTTCGTTTTCTAATTTCTGGTCTAGACCCTCGTTTGCAAAACCCCATATGAACTTAAAATTAGCGGGGGGGAAAAAGAAAAAGTTTCAAAATCTAGACTTTTTAAAATCCGCAGACATTTTGATATATTTGTTCGTTCACTTCGAATTTCTGGTCTAGACCCTCGTTTGCCAAAACCCCATATGAACTTAAAATTAGCGGGGAGGGGGAAGTAGATTAAGTTTCAAAATCGAACTAGACTTTTAAAATCCGCAGACATTTTGATATATTTGTTCGTTCACTTCCAAACCCCATATGAATTTCTGGTCTAGACCTCGTTTGCCAAAACCCCATATGAACTTAAAATTAGCGGGGAGGGGGGGAAGTAGATTAATGAGTTTCAAAATCGAACTAGACTTTTAAAATCCGTAGACATTTTGATATATTTGTTCAATTCACTTCAATTTCTGGTCTAGACCCTCGTTTGCAAAACCCCATATGAACTTAAAATTAGTTAGGGAAGTAGATTAAGAAGTTTCAAAATCGAACTAGACTTTTAAAATCCAGACATTTTGATATATTTGTTTTCACTTGGTCTAGACCCTGTTTGCCAAAACCCCAAATGAACTTAAAATTAGCGGGGAGGGAAGAAGCTTAAGAAGCTTTCAAAAATCGAACTAGACTTTTAAAATCCCCAGACATTTTGATATATTTGTTCGTTCACTTTTTAAAACAATTTCTGGTCTAGACTTTTGCCAAAAACCCCATATGAACTTAAAATTAGCGGGGAGGGGGAAGTAGATTAAGAAGCTTTCAAAATCGAACTAGACTTTTAAAATCCTGCAGACATTTTGATATATTTGTTCGTTCACTGTGACCTCGTTTGCCAATTTCTGGTCTAGACCCTCGTTTGCCAAAACCCCATATGAACTTAAAATTAGCGGGGAGGGGAAGTAGATTAAGAAGTTTCAAAATCGAACTAACATTAAAATCTGCAGACATTTTGATATATTTGTTCGTTCACTTCGAATTTCTGGTCTAGACCCTCGTTTGCAAAACCCCATATGAACTTAAAATTAGCGGGGAGGGGAAGAAGTAGATTAAGAAGTTTCAAAATCGAACTAGACTTTTAAAAATCCACAGACATTTTGATATATTTGTTCGTTCACTTCAATTTCTGGTCTAGACCCTCGTTTGCCAAAACCCCAAATGAACTTAAAATTAGCGGGGAGGAAGAAGTAGATTAACACTGCAAAATCGAACTAGACTTTTAAAATCCGCAGACATTTTGATATATTTGTTCGTTCACTTCAATTTCTGGTCTAGACCCTCGTTTGCCAAAACCCCATATGAACTTAAAATTAGCGGGGAGGGGAAGTAGATTAAGAAGTTTCAAAATCGAACTAGACTTTTAAAAATCCATAGACATTTTGATATATTTGTTCGTTCACTTCTGAATTTCTGGTCTAGACCCTCGTTTGCCAAAACCCCATATGAACTTAAAATTAGCGGGGAGGGGAAGTAGATTAAGAAGTTTCAAAATCGAACTAGACTTTTAAAATCCGCAGACATTTTGATATATTTGTTCGTTCACTTCGAATTTCTGGTCTAGACCCTCGTTTGCCAAAACCCCAAATGAACTTAAAATTAGCGGGGGAGGGGAAGAAGTAGATTAAGAAGCTTTCAAAATCGAACTAGACTTTTAAAATCCGCAGACATTTTGATATATTTGTTCGTTCACTTCGAATTTCTGGTCTAGACCCTCGTTTGCCAAAACCCCATATGAACTTAAAATTAGCGGGGAGGGGAAGTAGATTACTTCTGTTTCAAAATCGAACTAGACTTTTAAAATCCGCAGACATTTTGATATATTTGTTCGTTCACTTGAATTTCTGGTCTAGACCCTCGTTTGCAAAACCCCATATGAACTTAAAATTAGCGGGAGGGGGAAGTAGATTAAGATTAAAATCGAACTAGACTTTTAAAATCCGCAGACATTTTGATATATTTGTTCACTCACTTCGAATTTCTGGTCTAGACCCTTTTGCCAAAACCCCAAATAAACTTAAAATTAGCAGGGGGGATAGATTAAGAAGCTTTCAAAAATCGAACTAGACTTTTAAAATCCGCAGACATTTTGATATATTTGTTCCACTTCAATTTCTGGTCTAGACCCTCGTTTGCCAAAACCCCAAATGAACTTAAAATTAGCGGGGAGGGGAAGTAGATTAAAAGCTTTCAAAATCGAACTAGACTTTTAAAATCCGCAGACATTTTGATATATTTGTTCGTTCACTTCAAATTTCTGGTCTAGACCCTCGTTTGCCAAAACCCCTATGAACTTAAAATTAGCGGGGAGGGGGAAGTAGATTAAGAAGTTTCAAAATCGAACTAGACTTTTAAAATCCGCAGACATTTTGATATATTTGTTCGTTCACTTCAATTTCTGGTCTAGACCCTCGTTTGCCAAAACCCCAATGAACTTAAAATTAGCGGGGAGGAAAGATTAAGTGTTTCAAAATCGAACTAGACTTTTAAAATCCCAAACATTTTGATATATTTGTTCGTTCACTTTATTTCTGGTTAGACCCTGTTTGCCTAGACTTTCCCCATATATGAACTTAAAATTAGCGGGGAGGGGAAGAAGTAGATTAAAAGTTTCAAAATCGAACTAGACTTTAAAATCCGCAGACATTTTGATATATTTGTTCGTTCACTTCAATTTCTGGTCTAGACCTCGTTTGCCAAAACCCCAAATGAACTTAAAATTAGCGGGGAGGGGAAGAAGTAGATTAGAAGCTTTCAAAATCGAACTAGACTTTTAAAATCCGCAGACATTTTGATATATTTGTTCGTTCACTTCCTTTCTGGTCTGACCTCGTTTACCAAAACCCCATATGAACTTAAAATTAGCGGGGAGGGGGAGTAGATTAAGAAGTTTCAAAATCAATAGACTTTTAAAATCCGCAGACATTTTGATATATTTGTTCGTTCACTTC
The DNA here is from genome assembly GCF_040412425.1 of Macrobrachium rosenbergii. Taxonomy (NCBI): domain Eukaryota; kingdom Metazoa; phylum Arthropoda; class Malacostraca; order Decapoda; family Palaemonidae; genus Macrobrachium; species Macrobrachium rosenbergii. Next base: position 41,419,712 of record NC_089792.1, on the reverse strand, counting down.
AATTTCTGGTCTAGACCCTCGTTTGCCAAAACCCCATATGAACTTAAAATTAGCGGGGAGCTTAAGAAGCTTTCAAAATCGAACTAGACTTTTAAAATCCGCAGACATTTTGATATATTTGTTCGTTCACTTCACTTGAATTTCTGGTCTAGACCCTCGTTTGCCAAAACCCCATATGAACTTAAAATTAGCGGGGAGGGGGTAGATTAAGAAAAATCGAACTAGACTTTAAAATCGAACATTTTAGACTTTTTGAAATCCCCAACTAGATTGAAGTTTCAAAATGAACTAGACTTTTAAATCCGCAGACATTTTGATATTTTGTTCGTTCACTTCAATTTCTGGTCTAGACCCTCGTTTGCCAAAACCCCAAATGAACTTAAAATTAGCGGGGAGGGGGAAGTAGATTAAGAAGCAAAATCAACTAGACTTTTAAAATCCGCAGACATTTTGATATATTTGTTCGTTCACTTCAATTTCTGGTCTAGACCCTCGTTTGCCAAAACCCCATATGAACTTAAAATTAGCGGGGAGGGGGAAGTAGATTAAGAAGCTTTCAAAATCGAACTAGACTTTTAAAATCAGACCCTTTTGATATATTTGTTCGTTCACATTTTGATATTTCTGGTCTTCAGAGACCCTCGTTTGCCAAACCCCATATGAACTTAAAATTAGCGGGGAGGGGGAAGTAGATTAAGTTTCAAAATCGAACTAGACTTTTAAAATCCGCAGACATTTTGATATATTTGTTCGTTCACTTCGAATTTCTGGTCTAGACCCTCGTTTGCCAAAAACCCCATATGAACTTAAAATTAGCGGGGGAAAGTAGATTAAGAAGCTTTCAAAATCGAACTAGACTTTTAAAATCCGCAGACATTTTGATATATTTGTTCGTTCACTTCGAATTTCTGGTCTAGACCCTCGTTTGCCAAAACCCCATATGAACTTAAAATTAGCGGGGGAGGGGGGGAAGTAGATTAAGAAGTTTCAAAATCGAACTAGACTTTTAAAATCCGCAGACATTTTGATATATTTGTTCGTTCACTTCGAATTTCTGGTCTAGACCCTCGTTTGCCAAAACCCCATATGAACTTAAAATTAGCGGGGAGGGGAAGAAGTAGATTAAAGCTTTCAAAATCGAACTAGACTTTTAAAATCCGCAGACATTTTGATATTTTGTTCGTTCACTTCTGAATTTCTGGTCTAGACCCTCGTTTGCCAAAACCCCATATGAACTTAAAATTAGCGGGGAGAAGTCTTAGAACTAGACTTTTAAAATCCGTTTTGATATATTTGTTCGTTCACAGACCTCGTTTGCCAAAACCCCATATGAACTTAAAATTAGCGGGGAGGGGAAGTAGATTAAGTTTCAAAATCGAACTAGACTTTTAAAATCCGCAGACATTTTGATATATTTGTTCGTTCACTTCGAATTTCTGGTCTAGACCCTCGTTTGCCAAAACCCCATATGAACTTAAAATTAGCGGGGGAGGGGGGGAAGTAGATTAAGAAGCTTTCAAAATCGAACTAGACTTTTAAAATCCGCAGACATTTTGATATATTTGTTCGTTCACTTCGAATTTCTGGTCTAGACCCTCGTTTTAAAATTAGCCAAAACCCCATATCTGGTCTACTTAAAATTAGCGGGGAGGGGGAAGTAGATTAAGAAGCTTTCAAAAATCGAACTAGACTTTTAAAATCCGCAGACATTTTGATATATTTGTTCGTTCACTTCAATTTCTGGTCTAGACCCTCGTTTGCCAAAACCCATATGAACTTAAAATTAGCGGGGAGGGGAAGTAGATTAAAAGTTTCAAAATCGAACTAGACTTTTAAAATCCGCAGACATTTTGATATATTTGTTCGTTCACTTCAATTTCTGGTCTAGACCTCGTTTGCCAAAACCCCATATGAACTTAAAATTAGCGGGGAGGGGGAAGTAGATTAAGAAGTTTCAAAATCGAACTAGACTTTAAAAATCCGCAGACATTTTGATATATTTGTTCGTTCACTTCGAATTTCTGGTCTAGACCCTCGTTTGCCAAAACCCCATATGAACTTAAAATTAGCGGGGAGGGGAAGTAGATTAAGTTTCAAAATCAAGACTAATTTTAAAATCCGAACATTTTGATATATTTGTTCGTTCACTTCAATTTCTGATTTTTTGCCAAAACCCCATATGAACTTAAAATTAGCGGGGAGGGGAACTAGATTAAGAAGTTTCAAAATCGAACTAGATGACATTTTGATATATTTGTTCGTTCACTTCGAATTTCTGGTCTAGACCCTCGTTTGCCAAAACCCCATATGAACTTAAAATTAGCGGGGAGGGGGGAAGTAGATTAATTTCAAAATCGAACTAGACTTTTAAAATCCGCAGACATTTTGATATATTTGTTCGTTCACTTCGAATTTCTGGTCTAGACCCTCGTTTGCCAAAAAACCCCATATGAACTTAAAATTAGCGGGGAGGGGGAAGTAGATTAAGAAGTTTCAAAATCGAACTAGACTTTTAAAATCCGCAATGTAAAGCCAGACAGTCGATGTCGCTAATATCTTCACATTTATCCAACACTAAGCAGTTTTGTTATTTTGTTTTTTGTTTGTATTTCTAGCGCCGCTGTCTCCCTACCTGGAACCAATTAACGTCACGACCATCATTGATTACCCGCAAGACATAAATTACAGAGACGCTCGTTATGTTGACGTCGCTGTACGAACTAATTACCTAAAAGATGAGATTCTTTCGCCATTAATTGGTGATTAGAAGGATTCAGAGCTTGCTCTTCAAATATATTAATGCCCGGATAGGAACACACTAGATGTCTTCTTACTAAATAAGAGAAAAACAAAACCTCAGAGGAAGGCTGTATCACAACCTTGAAGCACGCTAGCGAGCAGGAGGTACGACAATTTTTCTAAGTGATTAAAGGGAGCTGACACATCATTCGGAATATTTTTATTTTTTTTTGTCCGTTGAGTTGAGCTTTTAATATCCCACTTGAATGTCGTCTGTCTTATATATCCCCCTGATTGCCCCTGCAAATGAAGGGCTGTGCCAGGGAGGACGGGGTAGTGGCTGGGTACCAGCCACAGTACCTGCGTCGGAGGGAAAGTAGCCGGGAGATGTGGTCGCGGAATGGCTGCTGAGGAATTAGTATATAATTGAATTATGTGATGGGGGAAGGGTTGGGTCTTCGGAAGATAACCTGCAATTGTTATTGTCTGGATCTGTGGAGACAGGGCTTTATTGACGCTGTGGCCTGTTAGTAAGGGACTCTCGCAAGATGCCGAGTTGGATGAAGTGGAGGAATCTGAGGAATGTGCGGCTGGCGAAGGGATAGGTTGTGAGGAGAGGGTCGCCTCTTGAGACCTGCCAGGGAAGTGGTCCACCCAGGCTTGTAAGTGCTGCACTGACAAGCTCAGATTTGCGAAGCATATGCTTTTTTCGTGACAAAAATTTATTGAAGCTATTATCATTCCACTTTCATTTTTATGGTTGATTTGTGTATTTTCGCTTCGCTTGGCACATTATTTAAATTTCATAATCATTAGCTTGTGCATCAGATAACGGAGGCAAATGCTCTGAGTTGGACATTTTCTTGGGACTTCCCTGCCCGAACTTGGCTACAATTCAACACTTGTTTTAAATTTTCGGTTCCTTTAATGACTTGGATAAAAATTGTATATCTTTACTTATTTCTGTTAAGTGTCTATGTCTTTTATTGTTACATGGGTTTTATTGATGGCATGGTCCTACAGTGTATGCAAGGATCATGATGATGTATGTGCAAATGCAGTAGCCTATACATACAAAAACTGTTACATATTACCCACATTTGGTATGTAATATGCCTTGGGTTGTGGTATGTAGGTTCTACGGAAAGCAATCGGTTCTTGCTTGCTTAGTTCGTTTCTCCTTTCAATTGACGCCAGCATCCATTGCTCTGCCGATGCAAAGGCGTTTTTAACTTACGCATTAGTGTAGGTTTTCGGCACAACAGTCGAACACTTCACTTGAGACAGCGGCTGAAAGGTGCACCTGTCTTTGTATACTGTAGGTAGTCTCGTCTCCTTTAGGAACTCAATTCACTCAGTGAAGAATTAGAGGAATTTATTTCTGGTGAAAGAAATTCATTTCTCAGTATATTGTGGTTCCGATTCCACAATAAGCTGTAGTAGGTCCCGTTGCTAGGTAACCAATTGGTTCTTAGCCACGTAAAATAAACCTAATCCTTCGGGCCAGCCCTAGGAGAGCTGTTAATCAGCCCAGTGGTCTGGTTAAACTAAGGTATACTTAACTTTTCCAAAACCATGCACCACCTCAATATCTAGTACGTCTATAACACATTCAGTTTGTCTCGTCTAGTTGAGGTGGCTGTACAGTATATCATCCGTAAGGTCACAATCGTTTTGTACTGTATATCATCCGTAAGGTCACAATCGTTTTGTACTGTATATCATCCGTAAGGTCACAATCGTTTTGTACTGTATATCATCCGTAAGGTCACAATCGTTTTGTACTGTATATCATCCGTAAGGTCACAATCGTTTTGTACTGTATATCATCCGTAAGGTCACAATCGTTTTGACTGTATATCATCCGTTCACAATCGTTTTGTACTCACATTTTGACGGTTTAATCATAGATAGGTCTACGCTTTCCTCCGTAGTTTGGCTGCATTATAGTCGGCAAAGTCAGATTTTACCATCCACATATTTTACTACTATCATAATTAAGTCCAGGTTTTCCTCGAATTTCGGGTGTTATTATCGGCACTGTCATGCTTTTCTAGTTTAACTGTCGTAAGCACTCGATTTTTTTTTTAATTGTTTGTTTTGTTTCCCGCCAGTTATTTTATTTTTCTTTTTCAAAGTTATCGTCTTCCATTATATTCTTTCCTAATAGCATAGCTTTAGTAAATTGCCTTTGGTTAACCATGGAAATTGACGGACATCTTCTTAAGTGTTAATGGGTAACGAGCACGTTTTACTCTTTGCATTAATTAGGACTAAATAAATTGAAATAAGCTAAGAAAGTGACGTGTTATTTTATAAAATAAACTCGGTTATTTGGTCACCTTGCAGCCAAGATTTATTTGGAAAGCAAAGGCCAGAATAAATAAAAAAAAGATTACGTCATTCATAAAGGAAAGTACCTGCAATAAAGCGATATGAATCCCGGGTGGAATGGAAGAAGACATCTTGTGGTGGCAACACCGTGATACACAGGTGTAGCGAAAGACATTGGTGTAGACAGGTCAGTGGCTCGGAACGTTGTTAAGAAGCTGACAAAACAAAACTTTGTGATTTGTGAAACTTTTAACAATACCACATATACAACGAATACGCACTGAACCGTCAACATTCGATTGTGTTAACCACCTACGTATAAAGCAAATATAGAGCTAATGAAATTTTGCCGGAGATGAGCAAAGAGTGGGCGAATAGAGCGAAACGCTGAGAGAAAGCGAACGAAAGTTTCAGGCATTCAGCGTCAAGGTAGGACAGGGTGAAAACGTATTTTACCCTAATGAGTTTCCGGCTCTCCCTTCTGGTTTCGGGGAGAATTAGTCGCCAAGGTGGTGATGGCGTTCTGACCCCCACCCCACCCCCACCCCCCCTTCCCCATCCCGCTTCTCCGACCTCCCCTCCTCCACCTCCTATTGATAAGGGAAGATGGAGAGGAGAAATTTAGTCATTTTATACTTTTTCTTATTTTTCTCAACTGGGGTTAGGACCTCCTTTATTTTTCGAGCTTTGTACCTTTTTATTTGTTTTTAATTATAAGGAAAGGTCTGTAAGATGATTTCATTCTGATGCTACACACACACCACACACACAGGAGAGAGAGAGAGAGAGAGAGAACCTTACAATATAAATATATGTTTAAACTGCATTTCTCTGGAGAGAGAGAGAGAGAGAGTATTTCTGAGAGAGAGAGAGAGAGAGAGAGAGAGAGAGAGAGAGAGAGAGATGACATCGTTCCCTTTGATGGTATTTGCGGCAGAGTGACGTTTTGAATGATCCTTGATGATACAAATGGACGTTTTTCACCTCCGCGGGAAGAGATAGATAGCAGGGAAGTGGGATGGAATCTGTAGACAGGATGGAAAGCCCTATAGTCCCTCACCTTACCTGTTCCCTTGGTCCCTGCGGCCGATATTAAACTTACGAGGGTAAAGAACTAGAAATGAAAGGTGCTGGAAGGACTGTAGATGTTGTAGAAATTAGATGTTTAATAGTAAATGAAACATTTCGTATGACGGTAACCTCACTCTTGTTATCGTCAGTGGTTTCGTGGTCTAAGAAAGAGAAGGTCTGTTCACGCGCAGGTAGGCGGTGCTACACCTACGTCACACAGCGGATAGGGTACAGTAAGACTCGAAAGGTATTGTTGATAAACCAAAAGATTTTAATTCTAATAATGGGATTTACTCAATATTGTCAAACTTTATTAAGAAAAATGCAATAGTTTGTTTTTAAAGGTAATGGAAGGGCAATAAAAGATTTATTTCATTCATAGAATATTGAACTTTATTATGATATAACATCAAGAATATGATTAATAAACAACTTTACAGGTGAAAAGTAACATTCATGAGATAGCTTATCAATACACTTTTCTGAGAACCCTAGTTCTATTAATTTATGTTATTAACTTTGACAATTTGCGTTTTTCACTTCGCATGTTTTCATATTTTGGTTCAGGATACGCATTCTAAAAAAATTCTGCATCGCACAAAAAATGTTACGACGTCCAGTGGTAGAACTACAAATTCGTTATTTCATCTACTAAAGTCTTGACAGAATTTCTACCTGCCCTCAGGTTTTCTCTCCATGATAAGTTCGGAACAGCTTCTCCATAACTTTTAATTTTTCAAAAAAATTGCAAGTCGGTTGCATCAGCTTTTCTTTTCCCTGGAAATGTAATTAATCCAGGTATTGTCACCAATCGAGTTCTCAGTGGTACTTAAAAAACTGGTGTTGAGGAAATTTATGTGCAATGTATCCACCGACATAACGCAATCCCTCGTTCTCCATTGCTTTTTCAAAATCAATTGATTCATCAAAATTTGGTGTATCATCGTCAGTACTTGGTCTGTCCCTTTCGTTTACAAAGTCATCATCGTCTGAAACTGAGAACAGCATTGCAGACAAGCATAATTCCTCATCCAACGTTTTCTGGTCAAATGCTGACGAGGTTCCAGAACAATGAAATAATGTACCCTCAGATAAACTCGTATCACAATTTTCTTTTGTGTATTATACTTGCTACCAACTAAGGCCACGTCTCTGCCTAATATGTATGCCCTTATCCGATTTTTCACTTGAATTGGAGATGGATGTTCATAGCATGCTCCCATTTGTCTTACGCAAGCAAAGAAAATGCTCTAGCACATCTTGGTTTAATCTGTAAGTCATTATATATGATATGCAATATTTTTCTTTTAACATTTCATACAAATTTAGCAGTGACCTTGAAGACGTAATCAGTCCTTTCTGAAATGGCAATAATCTATCATACCCACAAACTTTCATTGATTCAACAGTATTTATCATTTCCTTCAAAACAGAATTTTGTGTTTGCAACTGCACACCATAAGCATTCCGTGAGTGCTTTTTATCGTTAGAGCCTTAGAATTAAATAAATCGAACCAAGAATCAAACAACGCAATGAATTTGCTTTGTGCTAGCCCAATCTTTGCTGCTAAGTAGCCCCTTTTCTCCAAAAAATTTAAAGATTTGGCAGTTGTTTCCGAGATTAACTGAACTGCTAATTTAACATTCATCCTCTTTGCTTTTGAAACATTAACATGATTTTCTGAAAGTTTATAGGCAGTTTTTAAATCATTACAACTTCTTTTGATAATCTCACGCACACACTCACTATTAATATTTTTATCATTTACTTTAAATCCTTTATCAAGAAAATGATTCCTCGCAAGTTTGATCAGGTGCGGTGCATCTGCAAAAATATGTATTCGTCTGTCGGAATCAGCTGGATTCGTGAAAAACGGATGATCTGTGTCTGCACCCTAAGGACTTGTGCAGCTTAACATTACTGGCTTCCAGATCACTGACAATGGCAACAACGTGAAATCCTGTGGACTCTACACTCGTTATCAAACTAAATAAAATATTTTGCAATTTTCTGATCAAAATTATAGTAGATGATTTGTTTCAAGAACTTACTAACCCCTAATCATAACACACTGAACTTTACTTTTGGGTGAATAGAGAGTATCAGTTCCCTTGTCATAGGTCCACTCATAAGCAACACTCATTTCATCAAATGACATAACACACAAGCGATTCATTTCTGTCATTGTCTTTGCCTTATGGCGTAGAGGCATTAGCACTGATGTTAATATTCCTGGTTCTACGTTGATCTTGGAAACCCAGCGGTGCAATGTTGAAATAGATGGATAGGAAATTCCATTTTATTACGTAAATATCTATATGCTTTGGGGGCTTAAGTATCGCAGGGCCAATGCACCACTAATATCATCTTCACACCAGTGCTTAACAGGAATCCCAGTTAAAAAGAAGCGAACTTGAGAGGGAGAAAAATACTTGCTTAAATTGCTTCTTGCAAGAGACGTAGCATTGAATTCTACTGTAGCTATTTTTCTTGTAAGGAAGACCGTTCTATCTCCCACTCTTTTTTTCTTTGAGAAGAGCATCCCTCTCTGATTTGACTTCTTGTAGCTCTTGCTGCAATTTGTCTATGGTGGCAACTCGTGGTTCTTCATGCGCATTTTCTTGCAGTTCATTGACAGTAGGTGAACACTCAATGTCATGAATAAATCTTTTCATACCTCTCTTCACAGCTCTGAACTCTCGGCTTGTAGATACATTATTTCCTGTAATATTTACAACTGATATTACTACAAAGGCAAAACAAAACAAGTTTTAACTGGTGACTTACGTTCAACTGAAAACAACTTATCTCATTACCAGTATGGTCAGGCCTAATCTTATAGTTGGTAGCATCCGGTGAACGGGGCAAGGAACAATGGAAATATTGGCGAGGTATTATAAGAGGATTAACAAGGTCAACCATTTACCCTCCAAAGGAAACTTTGGTATTTTAATTCCTTACTTCAAAACAATACGAAAATCTGAACTTACCCTCTGAAGTAGGCAGATGTAGTGTTGGTATTGCATCACTGTTTAACCGTACAAGATGTCTTGGTATTGGGATTCCAAGTAATTCATATTTAAGGTTCCTTGCATAATCACTTGATTCAAAATGCAAGCTACAAATCCTCGAAGAATCCGCATTAAATTTGTCTTTTCTCTTACACAGATGAATCCATTTCTTTCGGAGTTCATTTTTAGAAAATGTATGAAAAGTAAGATCAGTATTTCGATCTGAATTGAGTTGCATCCATACAGTGCACAAATATTCGGCATAGTTTTGCAATGACAAAATACACGTAAATACACAATACAACGCTCCAATCACATTGACACTTCCTTTCTCCTACAGTTCCTTGACCTGACTAGCAGGTAAATAACCCATCCGTTCGCGCTGTGACGTCATGCGCGAAGTTGGTCGAATTTTGGGCCAGTTGTGAACAGACCTTCTCTTTCTTAGACCATGGTTTCGAATACCAACACGGAAGAAAGAGCGTCCGCATTGATTTCCGCAGCGGTTTCAAGGTATGCAGTGTTAAGTGTATCCTTGTAGAAAGCTTGAGAAAATCGAGATATTGAGAGGTGCGCGGTATTTAGATGTGTATTTCAAGTGAATGTGATAGGTAAATGCAATATATATCTGTTTTAACTGATGTGAGCTGGATGATGATGGCGACGAGTAGATATCAAATCACTTGATAAATGAAAAATTCCTTCACGTTAAGAAGTGTAGACAAATTTCTGGGAACTTTATATGATGGTGCAGGACCAAACTTTCGTTTCTCTGAGGAGCAGTGGAACAATTTTTTTCATTAAAGATATTTTTCATTTCTGGTCTAGTTCGAGTGGGTTACCAAGATATTCAAAAATACGTGGTGACGTTATTTATTTACCCTATTATTTTACATCACGTTCCTTTCAATCGATGTATTTTTATTTGCTCATAGGAAATTGAAACCATTTAAACCATTTGTATTTAACTGTTCCCGTTCTTTCGTAAAAATGGCTCTCAGATTTTTAATAGAAATGTTGAGGGAGCGAAGACTGTAGAGTTTGGATGGGGGTTACGCCCCAGGAGAAATCGTTCTGTCATCAGACATTTGTAAAAGACGACGAAGTCTTGGAAGAAAAGCTGCGGTACCGAGCACTAACACATCTTCCACCACCAGTCTTTATTCTACTACAATGGCTTCTGCTATATTTTTTGTTATCGGCGTAGCATACGTGCATATATATATATATATATATATAATATATATATATATATATATATATATATATATATATATATATATATATATATATATATATATATACATATATATATATGTGTATACATATATATTTATTTTTTCTTATATGTGTGGGTAACAATAACCTCTTTACCATACATACATACATTCATTCATACATACTTCTGCTTTTGTGGGGTGTGTGGACAGTAACGTCTTCACCACTTCAAGGACATTGTTCATTGTGTTCAGTAAATTTATACTATTTATAACAACGTGGCAGTCGTCATTATTAAATACTATATTACAATAAAATTACCGATTTCAGTCATTGGGAGCGATGGTCTCAGCTAGCAGTTTGTATACATAAAATGGATAGAAAAATATTCATTGACCAGTGTAGGCTGCCTTCCTCAAAATCTAAAAGGGAACGGCTGGGGTTTGTGGATAAGCATGGATGTTTTAATTCTTTTAAGAAACCTGTATGTCAAAACGGATGGTGGAACTGGTAGAGCAACTAATGTATTCATCGTTGAAGATTAAGAGAGCTAGAGTTTCAAAAAAATATGGACTTGTGAAATTAAAACAAATGATAAAAACCAGGTTACCATTATATAAGCAATAACATGGGCTACCAGAATTATACGAATCAAAAGGACATTGTTCAGTCATGAGAAAGTAATGTTACGTGAAGTCTCGGCAAACGACTTCGCGTAGAAATAAGCAGGATCTCTCTCTCTCTCTCTCTCTCTCTTCTCTCTCTCTCTCTCTCTCTCTCTCTCAGTTGATTGAACGCATAAGCCCTCTCAATGATGCCAGTTCCTTAAATAGGATGGTTTGTATTATTAGTTGAGGAAACAAGTTTTAAGTACACACTTGAGATAACACAAGTTTGTTTTTCGTGTCATGAGATCATGATCAGGTGGGAGCTGGAAGGATGAAATTCTTGGCTCAGTTCATATCAGATTGTCTAGGAAGAGACCGACAGCCATTGTGAATATCTTTGGTTTGAGATGAACTGAAAATAACTCTTGACATTTGGGGTAGGTATAGCCAGAAGTGACAACCCTTCAGCAAAGGTAAAAAGGGTAACTGGAGTTAAACAAAAACATTATTAATACTTGTTATGCTTTGCTGCCAACACGTTTTGTTTTGTTTTATTGTGAAATTTTGTCGTGAAGTTATAAATGAATCATTTAGCCGAGGCGTAAAGTCGTGGGTCAAGTTACACTAATAGTTCACTGACATATACATAATTATATAAGGGTTGAATTTTATTTTTTAATTGGTCAAGTTACACTAATAGTTCACTGACATACTGTATATATACATAATTATATAAGGGTTGAATTTTATTTTTTTTTTCCTCAACCAAGAAGGATTAAAGCCTCATTACCTATGTGAAGGTCTCAAGTAACTACGTTTTATTCTTTTTCATTTAAAGAAATATATAAAATTTATTGTGTAGCCTTCACCCATTCATCCATATCCAGGGTGCGCTTTGTCGAGTCACCTCTCACGGTCTGCAGTTACTCACACTTCCACTTAACAGTGTCAGTACCTTACTGAACCGTATAGCTAGGTATTGTTTCTCTTGTAGCCTATTTTTCTCTCTTCTTGAGAGCGGAGACCTCTCTTCCCCATTCGGAACCTTTCATTCTTTCTCTTTAATTCAAACGCTTCTACCGCTCTCGAGACCTCTCCCTTCCTTATTCCCTTATCCTCTGGCGTTTCCCTCTTCTTTGCTTCGCTTCACCCGAGTCTCCTTTCCCCTGTTCCATTCTCTGTCCCTTACCTCTCACCTTCCTCTCTCTGCTTTTTCTCCGCTGCTCCTTCACCTTGGGTGAGCCTTTCAAGCACCTCCTTGTGTCGAAGTTGGGCAGAAGGATGGGAGAATAGGGTATATGGAAGAATGGGGGTGGCCAGGGATGGTCTCTCCCCCCAACCCCCAACCGCTATTCCACTCTTGCATCAATTGACATCACCTTCTTTCTCCCCCCACTCCATACCCCCACCCCCCACCCCTTGCAACGATAGGCCCTGAGTGTTCCCGGTCGCTGAAGTCTATTGTCATGCTATAATTACTTCCTGTTGCGAAGGGGCCCGGGGTGAACATACCTGGATGCGTTCCAATGGACGCGACGGACCGCAAATGATGTCCCACCTGCATCCTGGTCCTCCTCTATGGATCCTGCGCCCCCTCCTTCCCTCTTGGATTGGTTTAAGGGTTGGAGGATGAGGGGGGGCTCCTCCGAAGGGGGAACGTCTACCCCCGACTGCATCTTGCGCTCACTTTGTGGAGTGGAGTTCCTCGATGACATTTGGTGGAACAGATCTTCGCAGTAGTTATCTTTCAGAGATACGTTTCGCTGGTATGGGTCTCTCTCTCTCTCTCTCTCTCTCTCTCTCTCTCTCTCTCTCTCTCTCTCTTCCTCGTTGGGCACCGTTCTCAGCTAGCACTCTGCTGGCCGCGAGTTCGAATCTCCGACCGGCCAATGAAGAATAAGAGGAATTTACTTCTGGTGATAGAAATTCATTTCTCGCTATAATGTGGTTCGGATTCCACAGTAAGCTGTAGGTCCCGTTGCTAGTTAACCAATGGTTCTTAGCCACGTAAAATAAATCTAATCCCGTCAGGCCAGCCCTAGAGAGCTGTTAATGAGCTCAGTGGTCTGGTTAAACTATGGTATACTTACTCTCTCTCTCTCTCTCTCTCTCTCTCTCTCTCTCTCTCTCTCTCTCTCTCTCTCTCTCTTACAGACAGACAGATGGTTGCTGAAGTGTAATGAACTGAAGAAATTATCTCGAAAATAAACATGAATGATGAATGAGTTTTTATCCCATTTTAAAATGTGATAGGTTATGATTATGATAAAATACGATGCTGCAATTCAGAGAGCATTTTAAATAACAAATTATTTCACGTAACCTACAAAAGGAAGCGATGAGCGACCATTGCGATGTTAAGGAAACTGATGAAAAATTCGAGGTGGTGTTCATGAACAAAACAAGCGATAAAATGAATGTACGCACGTTGGTGCCATCGTGTCAGTCCGTGGCATATATACTGGTTCTCTGGTGGGACCTCCCTCTTTGTGAATTAAAATATTTTTGAATTGTAAGACGATGGACTTCATGTAATCAGTTAAAAGCAAGTTTTAGGTAATTGCAGTTGTAATGACGAGGACTGGTTGATGATCTTGTACCAGTCGATGGGTATCAGTAACGTTATTACTGTAGTTATTAAATGTAATGGCAATAAAGACCAAAGGAAGATGATTGTGATTTTAACAATGATAATAACCTAGATGCAGTTTCTAACCATGCCCTATATCTGGTTTAACAGAAAAAATACCGTCTTCTAGAGACCCTAAACAGGTGATTATATTAATCACAACTCCCAGATTTGTGGCGCCAGTGCACCGCCCGTGGTGCACTGTAGAAATTGCTAAAGGTTGTTGGGAGAGTCTTAGCGGGCCGTAGCTGCACCCACTTTTTAGTCTTTTACTTTACCTCCATTCCCCGCTTTCTTTCTTCGGTCTAGCTGTCCATCTTCACCAACTGTTACTTCTAAATGCAGCAGTAGAGCTTTTTCCAGGTTCCACGTTTAGATCCATATACTGCCTCTCCTTTATTTTCTGTTTCTCTTTACGGTGCTGTTCAACCATTCCGATTCCCTCGTTTCACTGTCCTAAGCGCTTCCCAGTCTAATTTTCATAGACCTAATCATACAATTTACATTTCCAAAATAGTTTTATGCTTTCAACTAGAATCTTTTTAATTTTAGACTACGTAATTTTTGTAATTTCTACAGATTTATTCAATAATCTCGCTACTTTCGAAGTTAATAGCCTTTTTTGACTCGTTCCGTGTGTGTGCAGTATAAACCCAAATATATGCTCCAATCGTGTACACTGTACAGCTTCTAGGAGGGCATTGTGTAAGTTTTTTTTCTGAAGCATGAGACCCAGCTAGTTTTAGTCATCCACGTTAGCCAAGATTCACAGTTTTTATTGGAAGAGTAACCAAAAGATAAGTTTTGTATTGTCATATCGGTCGTAACAGGTTGTTAATATGAACATGAGAACTGATAATTTTCAGTGGTCATTAAATTTGGAATTTTTCAGGGTACAAGGTTTGCAGGAAATGCAAAGTTTAAGGTATGCAGAAAAAGAATGAAAATTACAGGGCCAGGGCAGAAAATAATAGAAAAACCAAAAGTGAATCTTACAAGTAATAATAGATTTTATCAGCTTTGTCAGTTGTACCATTTACATAGTATGCAGAAAGTTGGGAGTCGGGCTTATCATCTTCACTCGTTTATGCTCCATGGAAGACAATATTTTTTTCAGTGTTTGGTAGTTCAAACGCTTTATATGTTAAAGTGGCTGTAGGTAATACTGATAGAAATAAAAGTAAACATTTTGGAGATTTACAAATTCTTATTGAACTTCGCGTTCCAAAATTCAGTTTCAAGAAATGAGGACCACGCGTAAAGGCGTGTAATGTTCTAATCCACCAAGAAGCCAAGTTGAATAAGGTGGAGGCAAAATTACCGTGCCCTCCCCACAACCAAGTTCTCCCCACGCCCCCATGGGCTGTGCCCCACTGTCTACGGTTAATGAATGAAAGAACGTCCAGGTAATGGCTTGAGCAACAAAAGAGAGAAAGACAAAAGCATAATGGTGTAAACAGATAAGTGAGGCTGTGACGACTTCGTTCTCAGCCTTCCAGTGACAACTATTGTTCCAGGCCAGCCTCCTGGAAGCTGATTCTTCTTTTACTCCCCTCCCCTCCCCTCCTCATCCTCCTCCCATCACCTCCACCACTACCATTCTCCTATCCCATCTTCGTTCCCTGCTTTCCCCTCCCATTCTTAACCCTCCCCCTATATTTTTCTTCGTCCTCCGGAGTGGTTCTGATGCCTTTCTCAAATGGTCCCCCCCCCTCCCCTCCCCCTCTCCTCCTCCCTCTGTGTAATCACCTTTCTTTTCTTAGCCCCTCTTTCCACCATCTTTTGAATCCTGCTTCTTTTCTATACAGTTGCCTTTCTTCTCTGATTCCTTCTTACTCCTCTCTACCGACTCTCTCACCCCTTCCGTCTTCCTTTATTCGCTTTCTTTCCATTCTCCTTTCTTACCCGTTCCGGAACAACGTTTACTTTGCTGTTTGTTAAGATTGCATGCTTAGGTAGGGTTGGTTGAAGCAGACGCGAAAAATAATTAAAATTGCCTGATTGCCTGGATAGTTTACTTACTTTATTTCTATCGTAGAAGTTACTATTTTTGCCATAGTTAAAAATGAGAAGATTGCGTGTGATGGAGAAACGAATTGAGGTCAAGGACGAATGTTTTAGTTGTGTCGTTATTTGTACAGTATATCATCTCAACAAATGTAATTCCAAGTGTTTTATGTAATCCAAAGCTTGCACTATCTCTTGAGAAAGTGGAAGTGTTCAATTCGAATCTTCTTGACAATAGCTCATTTCATTGAAAGGAGGTTGACATTCTAAAGCTTTTAGAACTGAAAGTGTCAGATTTAGAACCCGCGAAAAGTTTTTGCTCTTGCTTATAACTGGAAGTGTCAATATCAGAGGTCCCCAGTAGTTTCTGCCTGAAACTGAAACTGTTAGTTTTAAAACGTAGAATGTCAATTTTTAATGTAATTAAAATAGCAATGGCATTTCAACTTTTGGAAATTTCAGTAATTTTAATCCTTTTGAAATAAACTCAGACCTGACAGTTTTTAACAAATTTCAATATCAGACCCAAAATTCAGTAATATTTATATATATATTTATTTTACCTTACACAGTTTCTCGTACTTTTTTTTTTGTCATATGCTCTAATTTGTTTTACAGAAAACTGTGTTCAAGTTTTAATATTATAATGACAGCGAATCCTTACTGTAAACGTTGAAGAAATGAAGTCTCTCATTTCCAGTCTCGTAGAAAATGCCATTGCTAATTTAAGTACCTCCAAAAAATACCACGTAAACTTACATCATTATAGACCTTTGAAAAACTGTCAGTGAAGGATTTGGAACGCTAGGAATCTCTTTAATCTTCTTCTTTTCTTCTTAGGTTAACGTGCTTTTTTCCCATTTTTGTATGGGGTAAGCACGATGCCTAAAATGGGAATAAATTCTTTTGAAGGACTTTTTTTCATTTGGCTTTTGGGTTCTTGAGACCTGTGGTCTCGATCGGCTGCCCTGCCTGACGTCGCTTAGACCCCGGTAGCGTATGTTTCATGTGTGGTTGAATAATATTGGAAAATGTCAAAGTCACTCCACGCGAAGGTAATGACTCATACGAAACATTTGTGTTTTGGTGTTCTTTAATTCTTCTTATGGAGTCCCTTGTTGTCGTTAGTTATGCATATTATTTTCTATTTCTATAAGTAAAACAGGAATGTGTAATATGTGATCAACTCTTAATGCTCTAAAATGGGAATGGAGTTCCTCCTCTGTCGCCCATAGTAAGCACCTTCGATTTTTCGTGCCATCTATATTGAAAGCGAAATTCTTGATTGAAGCTGAAAATGGCGCAGGGTACCCAGCCAAGAATGAAAAATTTTGCACAAAGATATTGCGACTGAGGAAGGGAGAATACTTGTATTAAGGCATTCCGACTTAGACTGATTTTTTGGTACTGGAGATTATAGTAATGGGATACCGTAATATTTTCTAATAGTTGGTGTGGCTGGAATAGCGAGGTTCCAACGTTCATGATCGAGGCTAATTTTTATAATTTATTCAGTTTTCTGGACAAGCACTTTTAAATAGAAACATACGATGTCTAAAATCTTGAAGGTGGACGAAAATCGCCGATAATTTAAAAGGTGTGTTCTGTTAATGTAAGTTTTTGTTTTACGTGAACTTTCAAGATATAACTTTTAAACGCCCGATTCAGTTTCTGAGATTTTGAGAGACATTAATAAGAGAGAGAGAGTTAGAGATAAAAAAAAAAAGAGAGGTTCATAGTCACTTTCTTAATGTCCTCTGCTAACGGACTTTTATTTTGTCAGTAACATCTCTCTAGGTGTTATCCTCACGGCTTCGAACAGGCATTGATGGTTTTTCCGTAAAGATGATTTCGAATTCTTTCCGTCTAAGTAACCGGTATAACAGCTTCGCCCTGAGAAAAAGATTAGCACACCCAGTCATTACTGAAATGTCCTGACAGCTTGTCTGTAAATAAGAACGTTGGTTTTCTAGTATGAGGCTCGTAAAACTTCCAGATTTTCGCTAGCAGCCGTTCCGGCACGCCGCCTTTTTCCCGGATTGATTTTGTTAAAAAAAAAAATCAAAATCCATCCACCATTGGCCCATCAATTTATCGCAGCCAAATCGCCCCTTTGGGTTTTATTTCTCCACCAGGGCCTGCCTGGCTGGAACATCCTGGGACTGCCTATTCTACACCGTAATCTTTGCGGGATTTCGTTGAGAATATGATATTGGTTAGCTTCATTAATTTTATTATTTTTGAATGCCCAGAGGAAAATGGTCCATTAATCTTCCTTAGAAAATTCAAGACGCGTTTACCTTTAAAGTGATTAACCCTTTTTTACTGTATTTGTACGGACTTCCCATGACCTACAAGGATGGTGTCCCATTTCATTAAAAAAAAAAAAGGCTCTTTCATGCCTTTACAAACTGGTTGAGTTCTGCTCATTTACGGAATATTAATTTAGTATTCAGTTTTCTTTATTACAGCTGATCTTAAAGAAGAGGCTACATTTTATGTTTACACACATATTCCCATACAAGAATCAAAGAAATCTCACAAGTTATATATTCTGATCGTGCCCTGGCATGTACCAACAACATCCGCCGAGCCGTATCTGGACCGTGGCTGAGATGGGCCGTGGCTGGAAGTTTCATGGCTGCGCGGCTGGGGGTTTCAAAAAGAGTTGGCTGATTGAATCCGTGGCTGAGTGGGCCGTGGCTGAAGGCATTCCGACCAGATTCATTTTCTTCCATAGAATTTCCTTTGTCCTGTTCTTGGTAGGAGGTGGATTGCAGTTATGATCTCTGGATCTTGGATTGCAGAGTTTGAACGTCTCTCAATATCATCTAGATCTGTTATCTGTTTAGCTAATGGTGGCTGATAACCGATCTCTCTCTGTATTTCGTACTGTCTTCTGTAATTTCAAGTCAATTGCTCCTGTAAGCCGGTTCCATATAAACAGGGTCATCCTCTGAATAATAATAATGATAATAATAAGGCTTCATCATTGATAAAGCGTTAATATATTCCAGTTCATAGTTACAGACAAATTATTAAAACCATGTACGTAGTATGTCCTTGTACAATCGAGAGTCCAGTTGCCTTCTCGTATTAACATTCAGTAGATCGTTTGGCTCTCCTGAGAGCTGTTTCTCTTCCTGTAATAAATTTCTTTTTGAAGACTGGCAAGATTAAGTATTTATAGGTTTTTCTCAGGTTTTTAATCCGCCCCTCCTTTGATTTATTCTTAACATTCTACCAGTTCTTAATTTATTTCTGAAGTTCCTGTCATTCAGTTGGTAAAAATGGAATATTTTAATTACTCTTACTTGAGTAATTGAATAAATGTAATAGTAAAGTTCAGCTTTGTTTGTTTTCAGTCAGTGAATTGATTCGAGTGTTGTTATTACGAGGATCTTATGTCCGAGTTCAAGTGAAGATTTGAGCAAATCCTTAGAAAGTGACCAGTTAGCACCTTGAATGCTATTTTACCATGAAAAGGGCTGTGTGTTAGTTTTCATTGTTAATAAATATGAATAATTTCAACAAATATATATATACTTTATATATATATATATATATATATATATATATATATATATATATATATATATATATATATATATATATATATATGTATATATATATGTATGTATATAAAATACTTACCTACTGACAAGGTAAAGAAACTCGAAAAAAATATATGAATTTTTCATATTCTAAACATAGCATAGCACTTTTTTAATAGGCCGCCAGGGAGTTCCTTCAAAAGTTACCATGACCCTCTTGGTGCCAGTGACTTCCAGCTTGAACAGCGTTGACTGACCTCGATGGTTTTTTAACTTTTATTTTACCGTCAACTCTTAACTTGATAAGTATAAGGTTAAAATGGATGTTGTTTCTTTGAGTATTTAAATTATTACATAGTTTGTTTGTTTTTTATTTTTTTATTTGTATTTTTTTCTGTTGGATATTGGCCTGAATTAAAATGCTATTTATACTGGTTAATACGTTATTACTCATACAGTTTATAACAGAGGTAAACTGCAGTTTCACTTGTTGCATAAAGTGTGGGAGACAGAAATACAAATCGTTGATCTTGACCGTAATAAATGAGGACATTGTGGATTGACTGTAGCTGGGGCTAAAGGCTTTTCACGTAGCAGATTCAAGCTGAATGCGTTTGATCATCTTCTAAATATCTAGAAGGAAATAAGACAATCATGAATAGTCAAGACACAAAATGATAATGCCTGTTTTTTCTTGTTCTCGCTTGGTGGCTGTTATAATTACTTTGTTGAAGGTGGCGGTGTTTGTCCACCATCTTTAACAGGCTTATCAACGATGATATAAAACTTTCCACCAAGCAATTCTTCTCTCTCTCTCTCTCTCTCAATCTCTCTTCTCTCTCTCTCTCTCCTCTCTCAATCGCTTCCTCAGCCCTTCTTCCTCCGCCAAACTTGGACTTTTTTTTTTTTACTTGTTGTTAATCTAATTTCCGTAATGTCAGTCTCTGAGAATTTACTTTTACTAAGCGCCTTCCCGTAAAGGCTAACGGAAGTTGTTTTGGGGGGTACGTGTGTGCCTCTAGATTGCATGAATATGCGGAAATTTTAGTTCCTTCACCATGTTTACAATGGGAGGTTGTTTGTAGATCACGTTGCCTTTTCACGATACATCCAATCACATGACTGTTGTTTACTGTTATTGTTTATGGGTTTTGTTTTCCCTATGAGCAGTGGAAATATCACAAAACCTGCAGGGTGAACAGTACTTTTTAGGCTTTTCCATTGTCATCTTGATAATACAAAGACCTCTCTCTTTCTTTCTTTGCTAAAGGTAACCAACTGTTAGGTTTTGGTACTGTGGTTTTACTGTAAAACTCTCAAGGTATTACACAAGTATACTGACCAGTTTATGTGGAAGCTGGTAGATAAAATGAAAACTTGTCTTCAGTTTCAACTGTTCAGAAATTAATTTGAGCTTAGGAGTAAATTTTTGTTCGTTTTCTATTCACACATCCCCGGGACCTGTATTTCAAAATGTAAACTTCGAACTGGATGAAATAAAAATTTCAGTCCGTTATACTAACCAGTCTTAATGCATTTCTAAAACTTTAAGGATACCTCCCAGAACACAAACACTCAATTATACATACACACACACACACACATACACATGTATACATATATATATATATATATATATATATATATATATATATATATATATATATATATATATATATATGTGTGTGTGTATATATATATATATATATATATATATATATATATATTGTTATGGTCTGGAAGAGTTAAATGGAATTTTGAATGTAATTTGCATTAGGGGCCAACACCTAGATCTCAGAACATAAGCAATAAATGTAATTAATAGTGACTTACCTTGAAATTACATCTGTTCAAAGAAAATAGGAAGGTCGCATTTCAAACCAGTTGGTTAGATTAAATTAATTTATTTACAGATTTGCAACTAGAAATTACTATGGACAGGCTGGCAGTTCAGAAATTACTATGGACAGGCTGGCAGTTCATCAATCAGGGCACATGCAATGTGCCATAAAAAAGTGTAACTACAGTTAGCAAATAAATAAAAGTTTGACACGAATCTTATAAACCGCTTAAGACTGGCTGATAAAATTATTTTACATTAGCACAACAATAACGCTGTGGGGCCTAACACGTGGCCCTTGTACACTGTTGATTGCAGAAGTGTCTTGCATGTGGCAAGATGGAAATGAGTCTTCCTAAGGCAATTGTTTCACAAGGGCAGAGGCAGAACGCGAAGAGCCTGATAACAGGATTCTGGAAAGGAATTCCAGGTCTGCATTCATTTGCACAAAGACTTCCTCTCACATGAAGTTAATTATTCACGATGGAGGGAATTATTAATAAGATTTAATTAGCACATGGTAACACTATGGTGGGAATGCTCTAATTATTATCACAGAACAAACTTAATTTAGGCTTGGACCAAGTCATGAAGGAAAGTGTGTGTGCTAGGATGTGGGAAACAAAGGGACTTCGTTTGGGAGAATGAAAAGTTGGAAATACTGAAAATTGAGAGCAATTCAGGAATAGGGAAAGAACACTGGCGTTACTTTCAACTTCAAGATGTACCTTATTGCATCTGTGCATGGAGCTCACTTGCAGAAGATGGATTCAGGCTGCTCCTTAGAAGTTCTGACACGTGGATAGTGTTGGGAGGACAGAACAGCACCAGGCTTAGTGCAGTTAGAGTGAAGCGATCTGGCTCTTCGGAGTCGGGAAACAGAGTGCGAGAGATCCAGGTCATGGAGTCGCCCCCTTTGATTCTAGCAGTGAGCACAGGACAGCGGTACATCTGAAAGAAGCAAATAACAGCCAGCACAAAGGTCAAAGTTAAGACTAAGGGTCAGCCTAGTGGCCCTATTTACCATCCTGACTTGTCCTTGTGCCCTAATGGCTTTCTGTCCCCAATATCGTACAATAGTGAGGTAGGACACCTACATTCTGTCCCCCTAGTGGGGGTCTTCTCCAGCCGCCATGAAATTTGACTTCCTAGCAAATGGGCTGAGATCTATAAATATAAGTATATATATATATATATATATATATATATATATATATATATATATATATATATATATATATATATATATATATATATATATATATATATGTGTGTGTACATGCACACAACCACACACACACGCATATATATATATATATATATATATATATATATACACTTTTTTCCGATACTAATTCCTTGCTTTTTAGTTTTTAAATTTTTTGTTCCGTAAATGAAACGGTCGTCATTATGCATTAAGACTGGCTAATATAAAGGAATTAAGTTTTTGTTTCATCCGATTTGAAGTTTATACTTGGAAATAAAAGTCCCCGGAGATTGGGAAATAGAAAACGAGAAAAACGAACAAAAATTTACTCTAAAGCAAAAATTAATTTCTGGACAGTGAAACTGAAGAAAACATTTCATATCTTCGACATTTTACATTAATGTTTTTTTCGTGATACCTGGTCAATACGTCTATGTATTACCATAGAGTTTTACGGCAAAACCATAGTACCATTCCAGAGAAATCCTTAGTGCCCCTCTTGACCAGTGCAATGAATGAATGTATCCCCACTTTGGTATGTCACCACTAATGTAAAGAAGGGTCTCAAAAAACTTGCTGAAAAACCGAATAATTTGTTATATATTATATATATATATATATATATATATATATATATATATATATATATATATATATATATATATATATATATATATATATATATATATATATTATATATATATTCTTCATTTTAACGTGCTTTTTCCCATTTTTTTATATGGGGTACATATGCCTTCTTTGAAGGACTTTGATTTATATTATATGTATAGCCTAGATATAATTATGTATATATATATATATATATATATATATATATATATATATATATATATATATATATATATATATATAATTGTGTTTGCATTGTATATGTGTGTTTGCTTGTGTGCACCACCTACATGAACCAATTTTACTGCTGTTTTCGACAAAATTGTGTGAATTTTGGTGTTTAAGAGGCCTTATCTCGGTTTTATGCGTTACCGTGTGTGTAACCCTCTGTGTTTCGTTAGGTTACTCTTCTCTTCATTTCATACAATGTGTTTGTTGTCATCTCCCCTTCTCCGTCACTCTGTAAATCATTCACTGTGGCTTAAAACTTCCCTTCTTTACCTCCCCTTTGCCCACCGATTTGTCCAGGTGTGTCTGGGCCATTGGCCAGGTGGTCAAAGGATGGTCTTAAAAAGCAAATCGCCTGTATTCTTCCGGTTTCGAACTTTGAGCCTTAGGCTATTGAACATCTAAGGATCAGATTCCCCGGGACTGGACTTTTTCCCCGTTTTAAAGGATTTGCGTCTCTACGCTGCTTAATCACAAGGGGTGGTGTCGCGTGACGTTGACGTTGGATCTAAGCTCGGCCCTGGATAATTTGTATTGGAGAGTAATCCGCATCCGCATAAAAAGAAGAGCGGTCTAAAAGGATGTTGACGACGGAGGTGTTAAGGTGAAATAATCATGACTGTGATCTGTAAATTTTGGTTTCCTTAATCCCGTTTGGAGCGAGTGGAAAGCGACGCCGGAGGTGGTGGCGGGAGCGAGTTTTTGTTTATTTTTTCCTGGTTGATGAAAGGTCTTGTGGGTGATATAATGCACAGCGGAGATTAGTGAAGATGTTTTCGTCGTTTTGCTTGTGACTGGGTGGGAAGCAAGCTGCGAAGGTGTGGTTAAACGGAAATGTTTTCGCCCTTATTTTTATCACTTGGTGCAAGGGTGTGTGCTTTCTTTGGCATTGAAGTGTTTAATGCGCCCTTCTTCAACGCCGGTGGGCAAAGGTGATCCGTTCCGTGGTCAGTCAGTGGTTGCTCTTGGATGGAGTCTTAGTAGCACATTAACCAGGGGATTTGATTTTAAAATCTTCTGGTTTAGTAAAGCATTATCATCATCTCCGTAGGCTTAAGTGCTCTTGTACATTTGCTAGCCTGTCATATTTAGCAAACATTAGTTTTGTAGCATTAAAAAATGAAACCTTCTCGCTTTGTTTACATTTGTAGATGGTAGGACTTTTCATCATGTGCCGAGGAGATACCATATGTAGTGAAATTGTACTACGCATAAGCACGTTGACGGTGGAAATTTAACACTTAGAATATGCAGATGATACTGTTTTAATCTTTAAAAACTACATGGTATACAAAGCTTGCTGAATAGAAGTCATCATATATCTAGAGAGATGGTATTCAAAATAAATCTGAGAAGATCGAAAGTAATGATGACAAAGTATGCACAAGGGACAGAATAACATTTGAGGACAAATAATTAAAATATTTAGGAACAGTGACATCCGGTGTAGGTTCTCTTGAGGTGAAATTTATTGAAACTCATAAAAGGCAAGTCAAATCACAGGCAGGTTGAACAGATTTGGAAGTCGAATAGACTGAAATTGCATTCAAAAGTAAGATTATGTGGTAGTCTTGGTGTAATCGTGAAACTGTACGTAAAAGACTTTGTAGAATTTTATTGAATAAATCTTTAGGGAGAAATTTATGGGTCAGATGGCAGGATAGAGTTAGTGATATACAGGAAATTACGGAATTTTCATATGCAGATGATATGTATTATGATAATATGGAGATGGTTTAGACATGTCCTTCGCACAGCCCCTGGGAGAATACTGCATCAAAGTTTCTTAGCAATCCTTAGTGCGTTTTCATAAACTTACTTTTTTCTTTCTACTCAGTAACATAAGAAAGTGTCAGTAATCCATTCATAAGAAACTTCTTCTTCTTCGTTTTAACGTGTCTTTTCCCATCTCTCCAGGTTTGAATTCCATTCATCGTCTTTGCATTCATTGACCCGGTAGCGAATGTGTACATTAATGCAGGAGAACTGAGTGGTTAGGTTAACTGGACCTTTAAAGATGTTGAGTGGCTTTGTTTATGTGTGTATTAGTCTGTACATCATTATGTAATCCCGGGTGTCTGCAAATCCCGCCTCTTCCGGCTGGATTTGAACCAGCGCCACAGACCTCTGCTGCTGCTCTAACCGAGCCATGGAGGCTTCTTCCTCTGGACCTAAATACCTCACATCATTATGTCTTCTTCCTTCAGTCACGTCGGTTATTTTGTCTCTGTACAATCTTTTATCATTATTTTCATTTTTTTGAGAAAAGGAGTTGGTGGGATATTGATTTTCCAGCGGTAGTTTGGTGCAATTTAACCTAGGCTAGGTTATCTCGGGTTGGAAAACCACACTTCTGATGCTTCTGCCGTACTTTTGTGTTCAGAATATTTAGATAAAAAGGTGGCATGTAAATGAATATTTATGCGTGTCGTGGTCGTATCAAAACAATTAGGCACCTGGGAAGCCACTCTGATTTGCGTTGAAGACTGGTTCTCAGAAACTGTAAACCATAGAACTGATTCTCAAGGGCACATGAACACATTTCAAAGTCATTCATTTTTATGTCTCAAAAATAAATACTGGTTCCTGCAATTTTATTTTACTGGTATGGAAAAAACGCTTTCACATTGTAACTTTGTTAATGATCGCACTTAAATTTTAATTTCTGATATGCTTGCCTTTCATTTGCTCAAAGTAAGGAAAAATAATTTTGTTTTGAACAAATCTTATTTTTGTATAAATTAAAAAAATCATTAATTTTATGGTTTATGATAGTAATTACAAATATGACTTTGATTAGTTAACATATTATTATTATTACCAACAGAGTCGTACTTATTATTAGGTTGCATTATTAAACCGTATTATTATTTGTATTATTATTTTTATGTCCAAATTCACTAGTTCCTGCAATCTTGTGGTATGGAATTTCATTGTAATTTTGCATTACTGTTCTTTCCCTATTACTTGCTATTTTAATATTGCAATTTTTTTCTTATTTATTTTGATTAACTTTTTTATGGTTTTATAATGTTACAAATGCAGATGTTAGTTATGTGTCGTCTTTATTAAATTGAATATTAAAATACTTATTATTACAATCTTAAGAAGGATGTTGGTTTTCGTCAGTAAAATTGCAGTATTTTTTTGAAACAGTCATTTTGTAAGATATTACGATATATTTTAGTCTTTAGCTTATTTTAAGATACTTTTTAATAAATCTTAAAAAAATGTTATTTTTCGTCAGAAAAATCAGTATTTTGAAACCTTATTATAAGATACTTGTTTTATTATTATTATTATTATGTTATTATTATTATTGCTAAGAGATTCACAATTTCGTGAAAAACAATCTGTGTAATAAAAATCAACAATTATATAGTAAATATATTACTATGTAAAATAAAGAAAGACTTTCGAACACTTGAACGGTGTTCATCATCAGTGCTAACGTTAGCACTGATGAGGAACGCCGTTCAAGTGTTCAAAAGTCTTTGTTTATTTTACATTGTAATATATTTACTATATAATTGTGAGTTTTATTACACAGATTATTATATTATTATTATTATTATTATTATTATTATTATTATTATTATTATTATTATTATTATTATTATTATTATCTATTTTGCATTTATTATGTTTTTATTTCTTTGAAATCAGATTTTACTGAACACATGTTAGGACTGTGCCAAATTTGTCATGTTTCACTACTCTGTGATTCAGAATGCTGCTTCTCCTTTGAATCATCTGAGGAAACGTTATGCAGACACTGCTGTTTTATGGAAGAGTTTATCTTCGACAACAGAAGGTATTGCAACGACCTAGTAGTTGCCTGCAGCGCTTTTGTAAAGGACTTTCATGACATTAAAGCACCTGTGGTATAACGGGGAAGAGATTGTCCCTAAACGACCTCTCTAGCGTTCTTTAAAGCACTCCAATCTCCTCTTGCCTAAAGATAAGTGGCAAGGTCAGTGGGGCCGGATAAGACTAAAAGTCCATAGGTCTGGCCCTAAAACTGAGAGGGAAAGTCGAGATGTAAAAGCAGTGTATAACCCAGACAGTCCACTTGAACGGGACTGATAAACATGAGAACATAAAATACATTGGATGAACGATGAGCATAAGGGCCCCAGTATCATATCGAGGCATGGAACTTTCTCCTAGGGAGCAATTGATATCATAAAAAAACCTTAATTTTTTTTTTTTTTTTTTAATATTAACTCTCTCTCTCTCTCTCTCTCTCTCTCTCTCTCTCTCTCTCTCTCTCTCTCTCTCTCTCTCTCTCTCTCTCTCTCTCTGCAGTATATTATATTTTGTTCTTTATAATTTGAATTACTTTTATTTTCGTTGATAAGAGGGCGTTTATGTGAATTTCATTTCATCGCATGATAATGTTGATATTCGTGTCACAGGCTCGGTTTTAATTGCCAAGTTAGAATCTGATTTTTACACATTATTTGCACTC
Organism: Macrobrachium rosenbergii; assembly: GCF_040412425.1. Lineage (NCBI taxonomy): Eukaryota > Metazoa > Arthropoda > Malacostraca > Decapoda > Palaemonidae > Macrobrachium > Macrobrachium rosenbergii. The sequence goes on along the minus strand of NC_089792.1, from coordinate 41,392,164 downwards.
GAGTTTAGTTACATACATACATACATTAAATATTCATACATACATACATACATACATACATACATGTGTATATATATACATATATATGTATATATCTATTCATATGCATATTTAAATATTTTATGGTTGCATAATGGCAGGAGTATTTCATTTCCTCCCAATCTTTTCTGTTAAATTTTTCGTTCCCCCACCTCTCTCTCTCTCTCTCTCTCTCTCTCTCTCTCTCTCTCTCTCTCTCTCTCTCTCTCTCTCTCTCTTTAGCTTTATCGCTTTTCCCAGAGCCCATCCTTTCCTTCTATTTCTTCATCCTTGTGCCCTATTATTCCCCATTATGATTTCTTTCTCCTTGAATCTCCTTTCATGTCATGGTCGTTAGAGCCCATGACGGTGACCATTATACTTGGATGACTTATTACTCGTTTTTTTCTCTCCTTTTTTTACAAAACACAATGATCTTTACAATGTTGCAAGTAATGTCCTAATGCCATTTTAGAGTCTCTCCCCCTATTTTACCGCGCTCTGCGGGAATCTGTTCGTGATATCGTAACATCGCCATTTCTGTCGAGAACAGATATATTTTCTTTAATACGAATTACGAATAACTAACTGTAATGAATCCAGGGTACAATGTTCAACAATGGGCGAAGTCCGTGGTTTATAATAGTATTTTCTTCCAGATGGTGGAAATGTAATGAAAAGTAATGGGAAAATATTTGTTCTTGTGCTGATTAAATCACTGGTCATCAAATGAGCTCAGTGTTAGTTTCAGTGAAGCGACCTCAGCTGTAGTCTGATGAGATGAGACACTGAAGGCCAGTCACATTCTTTAGTGAAGTGTAAATTCAAACAATTTGTGCGAGGAAGTATATATATGTATATGAAGAAGCGAGATCCTGTAAAAAATAGATAAAACATTTGATTTTAATACATTCTGTAATTTTACATTGGAACTAAACATGCAAAAAACGGGTGTAAGACCAAAAATATCGTGCAGTGCATCAGAGGATTGGTGATATCATAACCTTTATCTATGGCTAGTCGAGTACGTGAACGGTACGGCGCTCTTGACACATGAAGTTCCTCGCTGGATGAGCGGGTTCCGTTCTCAGCTACCACTCTGTTGGTCGCGAGTTCGAATCTCCGACCGGCCGGTGAAGAACAAGAGGAATTTGTTTCTGGTGATAGAAATTCATTTCTCGCTATAATGTGGTTCGGATTCCACAATAAGCTGTAGGTCCCGTTGCTAGGTAACCAATTGGTTCTTAGCCACGTAAAAATAAATCTAATCCTTCGGGCCAGCCCTCTCTAGGAGAGCTGTTAATCAGCTCAGTGGTCTGGTTAAACAAAGATATACTTACTTTTTTTTCCTTGACACATGACCTACCGTTACATTGCAGAATTAAGTGTTCTTCAGCATATCAGAGAAATGAACATGCTACAGTTTCGCTTCCTCTTCCTATCATCCATATAAACAAGCGAAATATGTATAATGTATATATAATATATATATGTACAGTATATATATAAACACACACACATGTAAATGGTAACATGTCAACACACACATGCATGCAGAAACGAAATCACCAGAAAAAATTTCAAATGAACCTTTATTATATTTCTTAACATATTATGAACACAATATTTTTACGGAAGGAAAATGCATTTAGAGTCTCTCTCTCTCTCTCTCTATAAAACTCTCTCTCTAATGAAAATCTCTCTCCTCTCTCTCTCTTTAATGATTATGGCCTAGAGACGCAAAAAAATACAAAAAATCCAGGATATATATACAAGGAATATATAAAGTTTCAGAATACAATGTTTTATTTTTTTGAAATTGTGTATTTTAATTCTTTTTAATCTTTAATTGTCTTTAAACCATAATCATCGAAAGAGAGAGAAAGAGTCTAGAGATGAGAGAGAGAGAGAAAAGCATGCTCAAAAGTTTTTTCTTTTATAAAAATATTTTCTGTGTTCATCATCATGTTTAAACATAAAATAAGCGTTCTTTTGAACTTTACTCTGAGTGATTTCAGTTTCTGCTTGCTATGTTATTAAAATAATAACAACATGTTACCATTTACAGGCTAGTGATAAGTTTAGGAACTTCCTACATGTAAGTTTACAGATAAGTATCAGTAAGACGAATAGGTTTTACAGTGAATAAAAGAAAGGAATGCAGGTAGTTGGAAAAGAACTCCTTGTGCAAGATGCCAGGATAACATAAGATTGAAGGTTAGGAATTATTGTTGAAATTGATAGAGTGAAAAAGAATATTTGTAATAGTTTATTGTACTTGTTGTGAAAAAAAAAATCAACTTCATTTAGTTTAAAAGAATAATTGTATGGTAACGCAACGCAAACTCTGATACGCAGCATTGGGCTTGCAAAAATTGTTGTTAACTCCGTGGTCTTGAGAACTCAGCCTTGTCGACAAGTGAGAAGTGGATTCGCACTAAATTTCCGACATATCATCAGATGAATTTGTGTCATCTTCGTAATAAGCCATGTTACTTACTCTGCTCATTTTTTTTAGACTCATGTTTTGACCCCCTGCTGAAAGATGGTACTAGTATGTGCATGTGTATTTCGTAAAGCACAACATTCCTATAAATACAAAGTACCCAAGGTACGTTGCGAACGCCCTTTAAAGGCGGGACTGATTTTCCCCCATTTGGATGTCTGTGACTTCATGCAATCTAGGGAGGTGAAATGTGTCAGATTTTTCTCGTAAATGAAATAAAATAATGCGTGTAAAGGTTCTCATTCTTGTGTAAATTTGACACTTTCCCAATTTGACTTTCATTTTTTACTTCCGTTTATGGTTATTAAAAATTTTGCTAATTTGAGCGATTTTTTTTCGTTTGTATGAAGGATTTTATTTCCTAATAACCTAATGCTTTTGTTATTCATTTGCTATTTGTTTACCACTGAATGTAATTCAGTTGTAATTCAGATACTTTTATAAACGAGAATAGCTGCTGATTTAAATTTGTATAGGTTAATGTTTATTCATTTATTTCTTAATTTATTTATTAATTCATTGATTGATTTATTTAATTTTATTTTAGGCGTGGGGGTTGTTGGGTTGGGCCAGAGATACGATGTTTTTCAAGACCTTCGTAATTTTCATAAAACTGCTGCGTAGATTTTTGTAGATTTACTACATTTATGACTGCATGTATTTACTGGTTAATAATTATTGCTATGATATGGAAATTAACAAGCGGTAAAAACATAATGGATCGAGCCTAGCTACCAAATGAAGAGAGACAGGGAGAAATTTTTGTCTGTAGAGGGGTTGAGTATTCGGAACAGTTGTTGAGAGAGAGAGAGAGAGAGAGAGAGAGAGAGAGAGAGATTTTTGCTACAATGAACACCAATACTTCGCCACCTCTATTTAGGCTTCTACCAGGAGAGTATTCATTGCATTAAGTTGTACAAAGGGCTGTGGGAGCTGTTTTAAGGCGAATTGCACATAGAATATTTAAATAATTACTTTTCTAACAAGAAGACATCGAAACCTGCAGTATGATCCTTCCAGTGCGTGTTATTGTGTACTTGTATCAGCTAAATACCAATAAGTGGGGGCAGAATTAGAAAGTTCTCTAAATCTAAAGAAACATTTGGGGGATGTTATTTAGAGATGAAAGGGAAGTCTGACTTTAAAAAATTAAGCTCCCCAAATTATACCGGGCCTTTTCCGAAATACAATTTACAACAAGATTATAAGAATTCTGTGAGAATGCAGTCTTCAGTAATTGGTGACAAGGTGAAAACAGATCGTCATAAATTTGAATAAAAAAAATGTGAGTGAATTGGGTTGAAGCAAGTCTGAAAGTCCAGGGCGAAATAAAAGGGGTAGAATTAGCGGCACCAGGTTCAACAGAGGTAGAGTGGTCAGGTCACATAATAAGCTTAAAGAGGGGAGAAAACAGACGACAGGTAAGGATTTCGCTAAGAAAGTGTCGTAAGTCAAACCCTGTGTAAAAAGCCTTGGAAAGGTCAGGACTAAACATTCATATTTTGAATACTACTCCAGAGAGATTTTCATAATGTAGATAAATGTGAAGATTGCCTTGTGGAATTGTCCTGCATCCTAGAGTAGATTGTGAGATTACAGATATTTTATTGATGCAAAGAATACTGGTGGAGACATAAAGTGTTGTAGAAGTAATAGCAGTGGGATGCAACTTTCAGTGGTCAGTGTGTGTGTGTCTGTGGTAAGACCAAATAAAAGCCTAGTATAAATACATTATTAGGCAGAGATAGTGGCCAAGTTTCCTAGCATAAAGTGGTAGGTAATATCAGGCACACAAACCCAACTGTCTTTATAAATGTGATCACTATTTATGCTTATCAATTTACCATGATAAAAAATGCATGGCACTGATAGGAAGCCAAGTGACATTGTCAGCCAAAGTGGAATAATCTGTAATAGAATTCTTGAAAACAAGGGGCCATAGGGAGTGGTCTTGTATTGCTGGCGTTAGAGTGGTAGAGAAATATTTAGTCTTTGATTATGGTGAGGACAACATCTCAGTTAACCTGTTCTGATTTTTCCATGAAGGCATAGAACAAATAATTCTAGATTTCATGAGCATCTCTGATCAAGGTTTGGGTGAGTACAGTATTTTAAAAAAAAAGGGAATAATTTTTTTATCTCCTCAGCTAGCCTATACATTAGTAATATGAATTGCCATTTGGTGAATATATTGGGTACAGAAACAATAACCAGGAAAAGATTAAGGAATAAATGTACTCTTTATCATTGACTTTGTCAAAGTGGTTTGCTGGTGGGTAACTGAGCGTATGGGTGATAAGGAAGTTTTAGTGGTGGTAACGACGACAAGGCTGTAACCGGATGCTCTAAGATTAGATAAGATAACTTAGTGTTATAGTGTTATTCTCAAGATTTCAGTTAATGAAGTTAATGAAGAGTTCAGATACGTTTACTGCCTGTTTGTATCTATGCTGAACATGTGTTTGTTGGGGAGGCTGGCGGTTGTCAGAAGGTCTGTTTCAGACTTTTGAGATTACAAAGGCTGAAACCTTTCAAGCACAAGATTAGACCACAAAGTGCTCTATAACTAGGACTTCTATGGGCAAATTAAATTCTTAGTGAGTAGACTTCAAGAACTAATAAAAGGAAGATAAGAATTATGGGAATTAAAGGTAAAGGTACATAATAAAAGGGAAATGGTAAGCAAGCACCCTGGAAAACAGTGATGGTAGGCAAGCACCCTGAAAACAGTTATGGTAGGCAAGCACCCTGGAAAACAGTGATGGTCATTCAAGCACCCTGGAGAAACAGTGATGGTAGGCAAGCACCCTGGAAAAAACAGTTATGGTAGGCAAGCACCCTGGAAAACAGTGATGGTGGGCAATGGACCCTGGAAAACCAGTGATGGTTTAGGCAAGCACCGTGGAAAACAGTACTATGGTAGGTTCAAGCACCCTGGAAAACAGTTATGGTAGGCAAGCACCCTGGAAAACAGTTATGGTAGGCAAGCACCCTGAAAAACAGTCATGTCTAGGTAAAAGCACCCTGGAAAACAGTTATGGTAGGCAAACACCTGGAAAACAGTTATGGTAGGCAAGCACCCTGGAAAACAGTTATGGTAGAACAGCAAGCACCTGGAAAACAAAGTTATGGGATATGGTAGGCAAGCACCCTGGAAAACAGTTATGGTAGGCAAGCACCCTGGAAAACAGTTATGGTAGGCAAGCACCCTGGAAAACAGTTATGGTAGGCAAGCACCCTGGAAAACAGTTATGGTAGGCAATGTCATTCCTGGAGAACAGTTATGGTAGGCAAGTCCCTGGAAAACAGTTATGGTAGGCAAGCACCCTGGAAAATCAGTTATGGTGGCAAGCACCCTGAAAAACAGTTATGGTAGGCAAAGCACCCTGGAAAACAGTGATGGCCTCTAGGCAAGCACCCTGGAAAACAGTTATGGTAGGCAAGCACCCTGGAAAACAGTAATGGTAGGCAAGCCATCCTCTTCTCCACGAAATCAAAATTCGTTAGTCCCTCGTCCTTATATGACACAACAAATTTTACTCTCATTCTAAGGACACATTACACTTAGATTTTAGGCTAGAAATGTGTTGATAGATATACAAAAGTACAGGTATCTTTGAAATTTAATGTCTGAGGAGAAAAGAAGATTCAAGTCACATTGACTTCTTTAATGAAACCCGAAGAACAGTGATGGTAGTTATAAAATTGTGAAAGTGAAATTATTACGTGCGATGGGCAACTTAAAGGGAGGTAAGTAAAATATAGTCATTTGGATGAAGAGAGATTACAAAGTGTGTCTTATAGATTTTCCATTTAGGTGCTGAAGTATTGCTCTAATTGGCGGCTTGAGTAACTTGCTTCTCGGCAGTACTAATAAACCTTTCTATATCACCTGATAGAGAAATGTTTATAATGTCTTGTTGAGGGCTATCGTAAGTCGGAAACCTATAGTGTATAGTGAAAACAGTAATCAGTGAACTAAGAGAGAGAGAGAGAATGCTGGACATTATTATGTAATTATTCCTGTGGTCTAATATGGCTACTTGTAGGTATTGTTAGTTCTAGTTACAGGTAATAGTTTTAAAGTTATAATGTTAAATAGAACACTAGTGCAGGTTTTCAAAGACTCTTCGTGATAGATATGAAAAGCAAAGCTTTGGGATATTTTAAACAAATAATACCATAGAAAATATAAGATTTGATGCGTTATTCCCCCAAAAATATACTCACTGTGTCACTATTGGATCAGTGTTTTTGTAGAGAGAGAGAGAGAGAGAGAGAGAGAGAGAGAGAGAGAGAGAGAGAGACACATTTATCATGCTGCCATCAGGAGTTTGGTATTCATAAAAGACTCGATGTCATTCCGCTCATGAATATCTTTGATCACTGGGAAGTCTTTAGATATCTCTGTTCTCATTGTAATGTCAAAAGGTTCCAGTGCCCACTCGTTTCATTTGGGGATGATCTCAATGGAGAGGTCTTGTGATGAAACTTCCACCCCTGAAATATCAACGAGGAATCATTTCCAGAGACTTCTGAAAGTACTCTGACTCACATCCCTGAGCTTGCCTCTTGTTGCAAGTCATTCGTCAAAAGATTTCGCTGTTGCGTTTGACTGGTAACTCCTCATCGATAACAGTCGCATAGAACCAACTTTAAAATATGAGGAAAGCTTGTACTCTAATCCGCTCATTCAGTTGTCGATTTTCCTAGCCTTGGCATAATTTGTAATTTACTGTTCATTAATGTCAAAGTGTTTATTTTGAGGGAAACTAGTAAAACGCATAATATATATATATATATATATATATATATATATATATATATATATATATATATATATATATATATATATATATATATATATATATATAGTGTATTTGTGTGTGTGTGTGTGTTTATGCATGTGTAATTTGCAAAAAGGATTTGCATGTTTTTTTTTTTTTTTTAATATTATGTATACATAGCATGGTCTTCCTAGAAAGAGCAAGTAGAAACTATGAACTTCAGTTGCCATTTCACTCACAAATACTAGGATATTGCGGAATAAAAAAGTTAGTATACCTTTAGTTTAATTTCCAGACCACTGAGCTGATTAACAGCTCTCCTAGGGCTGGCCCAAAGGATTAAACTTATTTTACGTGGCTAAGAACCAAGTGGTTACCTAAAAATCAACGAGACCTACAGCTTATTGTGGAATCCGAACCACATCATAGCAAGAAATGAATTTCTATCACCAGAAATAAATTCCTCTAATTCTTCATTGGCCGGCCGGAGAATCGAACGCAGGCCCAGCAAAGTGCTAGCCGAGAACGCTATCGACTCTCCCAACGAGGAACTGATAGCGCGCAATGAGCACAGTTGCCTGTAAACAGAGCATCACCTGCGTTTTCTTTTATAAGCAGGAGGAAGATGACATTTTGTTGAAATGGAAAAGTGACAATAACAGAAAGTGATAAGAATTCAAATTTAGACTTGGATTTACACTGAAATCGAATGGTATTTATGCTAAGAAAGGAGTCAACGGAAAATGAACTTTGGTTGGAGGGTAACAACTGCTTAGTGAATATGAGGAAAAGCATTGTAATGTTCCACAAAAGGAAATTATTTCTGACGGAAATGTCGTTTCTTGACGTCATTGACAATAAATGTTTTGTGTGTGTGTGTGTGACATATATATTTACATAAACAGATATACTTTTTATCATACAACTGATCTTCTCCTTGTGTCGTATATTTTACAGGCGTTAGGATAACGAGTTATGCCACGTCATTCGAAAAGAGAGATTGTTTGCTTTGTCTTTTTAGAGAGAGACACTGAGAGAGAGAATGTTGCTTGTTTCATGAGAAAAGTAGTATTTACATAATTGGAATTGATATAATGTATTCTCAAACATGCAGCACGATGCTTAACGGGAAAGAAGTTTGAATGAGAAAAGTTGCTGCAAGTTCCAGACCGTATTTGCTTTTTTGTAGATTATCGAACAATGTTTTTTACAATATTCAGTTCCCTTGCCATTTTAAATGGATAATGATAAATAGCAAGAGGTTGTTTTAGGTCTGCGAACAAGAAATATGTGAAATATATTCAGCTCTTCTCGTAGCGAGTAAAACTGCGATGGACGGGGACGTTTGCATTTCAGACTTTTTGACAAAAACCGAAAATAAATGTCCAGGGCCAGTGAGACAATCGACTGGAGGTGAACACACACTGGCGCACGCACACAGCACTAATGTAGCGTTAACAAAAGGTACTTTTGCCAAAAATCCCTGACTTATTTTCCAATTTCGGAACGAGAGTTAATCATCTTTAAGAGGAGGGAAATTTCATGAAAGGTGAAATGTGCTTTGTCTTTGTTACTTACATACCACAGATGCGGATAAGAGATGATAAGAGGCTTTCATTGCAGACACTGTAAAAGAGGAGGACTTAAAAGACAGCTCTCTCCTTTGGTAAAGTGTCACCTTTTTTAAAAATTAGTCATTCTTTTCTTTGAAATTTCTGACAGAGAGAGGAACACAAGAGAAGAGAGAGAGAGAGAGAGACAGCTTGAGAGTTTTGTCTTTTTACTTTGACAGATTGAAGGTAGTGGCAACTGTAAGAAAACCATCAGGAAATGTGGTCTCAAATACTCGTGCGTTTGTTTTATTATTTGATTTGCATCCATATCGTACCATAAAGCTCAATGTAACCAAGACAAGTCATGTACTTTGTTAACTAGAAATAGAAGTTTAGAATGTTTAATGTCCATTTTACGTGTTTCTTGTCCCACAAAGAAAGTATCGTATTTCCAAAGTATTTTTTTGTTATATTGGTTGGATATGGATTTACATCCAGTTATTAATTTTCCCAGGGAGTTGTTTCAGTAATGAGGAGCTAACTCTTTGTTTTTGTCCAAACAGATGAAATTTCGTGTTAGACAGCTTGCTTTTGTTTTTACTTACATAACACTGATGAAATTTATGATGAAATTTCGAATGTTTTTACAAGACAGCTCAAAGGTGCTTTGACTTTTTTACTTACATAACACTGATAAAATTTCGAATGTTTTTACAAGACAGCGCATGGGGATTAGGAAAGGTTACATGACATTTTTCCCAAATGACATCCTCCAAGAGTCCTGAATAGGAATTCATATAAATGAGGATGTGTTTAGGCGAAGCTGAACTTGCACCAGCACGGGCTCTTGCTCCGTGAACGTCTCTTATGTCATTTACTGTACTGCCTATCTATTTACTCTCTTGAGACAGTTCATTCACATAGTGCACCTCAAAGTCTAATATCTTAGTGTCAAAAGTGCTAAGGATGGAAATTATGAATACGCAAAAGAAAATTAGCTCTGTTTCATAAAACCACTGAAAGAAATTTAAACATTACTAATAATGGTATGGTGATTTATTAGCTTGCGACACACTTGCGTGTTCATTGGTTAACATGTTCATTACTGCATGTAGGCTATCAGTGAGTTCACGCAAGAGAAGTAACATTCTTTTCAACAAGGGAACGCCTGCGTCTCTCTCTCTCTCTATCTCTCTCTCTTCTCTCTTTTTCTTTCTCATTAATCGAGCGTGGCTACCTGCTAGGACCGTCGAAAACAGGACAAATATTAACATAACTAGATGTAGCTAAGTCGAATGAGGAAACGATAGTAAGAAACAGATAGACATTGCAGTCATGGACCTCTGTCCGTCCGTCCGTTTGTCTGTCTATCTCAGTTCCCCTAGGCACAAAAAAAACTGATGTTTACTGTCCCTCTTGGTCGGGTCTTGATCTTTTGTGAAGCTCACCTGGCCCTAAGCTGCCTTAGGCTGCTGCCTCTCCCTCCCCTCCCCTCCCCTCGCCACCCCCCGCCTCTCCTCCATATGGCTGCCTCTTCTTCGAAGTCCCCGAGTGCCCTTATCAACCCGTTCTCTCAACTGTGTTTGCCAAACGTTAGCGTCTCTTGTCCCTCGTTCTCTCTCTCTCTCTCTCTCTCTCCTTGCTTTCCTCGTCTTCCTTTCTTGCACGGTGTGTCCGGAGGTGAAGTGCCCAAGCTTACCTGCATTAATTAGCGTTACGTGCGCCTTAGAAGGTTCTTTTGTTATGCGGCCGACGAGCGATCCGCCGCCGGTTGAAACCCAAAAGCAGCCACCTGGGGGCTTTGGCTGTGTGTGTGTGTGTGTGTGTGCGCGCGAATCACTAGTGTGAAATTTTTGAAAGATTTCTTCCTTTTACTTTTCCCTTTTTTATTATAGCCGCATTTGTCGCTCTGCAACGATGAAATCGCTTTTGGATTCACCCACTGAATGGATCGGGCGGGTTTACTCGGTACCTGACGGTCGTTCTTGCGGTGATGTTACTACCTGTTATGCCTAGGTAATGATGGAAGCGGTACCTGAGGCTTTTTGGGTGTTTCCAGATCGTTGGTGTGAGGGCTTTCAAAAGTTTTTCTCGCAGTGCGAGTTACGGATGAAATCGCTTTGAAACCCGTTGGAGAGAGAGAGAGAGAGAGAGAGAGAGAGAGATACACGTACATTCATTATACAATGAATTCAGAGAACGAAAGAGAGAGAGAGAGAGAGAGAGAGTGAATGAATAGGTATGCAATTGAATTGCACCGTTGCACACACAGCCTTTGAAGGTACCTCCCCCTCCGTCCGTCCCCGGCCCCTCCCTTTCCTCTCTTCCCAAATAGGCGTGAAAACCCCAAAGAGGTATTTCCAAAGAGATCCGTTGAAGGGTTAAGCTCCTAAGTTATGATTACACTTCCTAAATCGTGTTTCTGAATGTATATCCGGTGCATAGAGCCTCTATTTTGAGGTGCCGATACATCAACCCCTCGGCTTAGGTTGACCCCCCCCGAGGTTTTATGCTTACCGGGATGTTGTTGTGGTTGAATTTAGCTTTTGTCCTGCGGTTTGTTACTTTCTTTTCGCCTATTTTCGAGCAGGGAAAACCAGTCAGACGGATAGACGTAATCGGACTGGAATCTGGTTTGATTTGACGCACAAATTTGACTGTAAAATTCCTCAAGATGGCATTCAGAATTTTCACTCCTGGTTGGCGTTGCATTGTAGGGGAGAACGTTAACCGTGTTGTAAGAGGAACTGTACTGATACCCATATTTATATTCTCACTGTTATAGTTCCTGTTTAAGCAAAGATAAGCAAGCTGATTTTTGGTGCACTCTTGCTGGAATCTCGTTGATTTTGACTTTCACATGAAATGATAAAGTTCTGAAAGAAATTCAGAATTTTTCTTTGTATTTTATTGTAGTTTTTAAGACGCTGTACAGTTACCCATTTTGAAATATTTTTAACATTTTTCTTGTTCTTCCTGGTAAAAAAAACCTGTAAAAGATTTCGAATTTGCATAATCAATAAAATGATTTACAGTCAGGTATTATTCAGTAATGTAGTTTTATATTTGAGATAAGTTGCATTCATAAGGACCAAAGTTATGTAATTCTCTAGAGATATGTTGGATGAACGGGGGCAAGTTATAATGAACATGTGGTGTGAATACATAAAATTATGTATTATTAATTAATCCCAACATACAGAAGGTATTCCTGAGACTGTTGATCTGTGGTCCCAGACCTTATTTTTGAAATTTTTGTCCAACGCAAGTTGACAAATTCTAGGTTGGAAATGTGGATAAGCCAGTGTTATCAGATAACATTTTGACATGATAACACTTGTAATTTGATATTTAGGCATAGTCGTCAGCTAGTTTTTAAATATCCAGTAATATCATCTATGAAAAACCAAAGGTGCCATAAATTATTACTGGGCCACCTCTCCGAAACGTTGTCGGGTTAAAATGCACTGCCTTGTCCAAATAAATGAAATGGCTGTACAAAAATTTGCCACATCCGTTATTATCAAAATATGGCCTGAGTCATGGAATACCTATACTATTCCCTGCAGTTAGTGCCTTGCCTTTTACAGGGAAAAGGGCTTGATGGAAAAAAACTTATAGTAATGAAATTAAACTTGTCCTTATATCTACAGAAATTCAATAATTAAAAATGAAATGCAATATATTACATATATATATATTGTATTATAAATTTAAACACATATGCATATTATATATTTATTATATATATATATATATATATATATATATATATATATATATATATATATATATATATATATATATATATATGACTTTTTATCACATATATATAATCAGTAAGCTATAGTATATTTAGATAAATTTGAATATTGATAATAAATATTAGGTAAATTTAAAATTTTTTAGTTGATAATAAATTCGTATTTATACATATTTACATATTATCATAAAAATAATATAAAATATACACAGTATATATATAAATTTTTATAGTTAGATAGATCTATATATATGTGTGTATTTATTTATTTATTTTATTTATTTATTTATGTACAATAATTTATATAGTAATTATTTGTTTATTTAAATACATTAATTTGTAATTATTGCAGTCTAGAGATATAAGGACAAGTTTAATTTCATTTGTACTCAAAGTTTTCCATCAAAGCTCTTCCCTTGTAAAAGGCAAGGCACTAACTGCAGAGAATAGTATCGATAGTCCATGACCCAGGCCATAGTTTTGTATTAACTGATGAGGCAATTTTTTGTACTGCCACTTCATTTGGCAGGACACAAGCAGTGCATTTTAACCTGACAACGTTTAGGGGAAGTGGCCCAATAATAATTTTTGGCACCTTTAGTTTTTCATGAGTTCTCTTACAGAAAATTTAAAAGTCATCTGACAGCTATGTCTAAATATAAAATCGCAAGCGTTATCATGTCAAAATGTTATCTGAAAATTGGCTTATCCAAATTTCCAACCTAGAATTTGCCAACTTGTGTTGGGAAAAAAATTTAAAGCTTAGGTCTCAGAAATACCTTCCTTTTGTTGGGATTATTTATTGCAATACTGCATTTTTTGTATTCACGTCATATATATACAGTATATATTGTATGTATGTACGTAATATATATAAATATAAATAAATAGATAAATAAATAAAATGTGTGTGTGTGTGTGTGTGTGTGTGTGTGTGTGTGTCTGTGCGTGTGGATAACTTTATTTGAAAAGTACTAAGGTGTTTCACTCAGGAGGGAAACTGTTCACCCTCGTATCGCCTACTATTAGTAAGCAGCGGTAGATAATATGATTTATTATGAGTTGCAGTTGCACAATTGCCATTCATTTGCTATCTGTTGATTCAATTAAAATTTTGACTCCTCCCTTCGCCCTGCATACAGCGCAAAACAATGAATACAATGAATAACACAAGGGAGTCTGAGGGACTTGTGGGGAGTTGCCGATTTCTGCGCAGATCTTGGTCGGGGGAGAAAATGGTTTTGGCTGAAAAGTGAGTTGACAGGACCTCTCTCTCTCTCTCTCTCTCTCTCTCTCTCTCTCTCTCTCTCTCTCTCTCTCTCTCTCTCTCTCTCTCTCATATACGCTTTCTGTGGCCCGTTCATTGTGTTATAAAAAATCCCCACATGGTGACGAAATCTGTCCTAAGACATGGTAAATATAACGACAGCAAAAGTAACTTAGAAGGGCAAATGGGTTATCAGCGTGAAAGGACAGAGGATAGTAAGAGGTGGGTAGAGAGGAAACAGTTTGACAAAAGGTGTCTTAGGAGGACTGATATGGAAGAGGTAAATACCCGTATTGTAGCTCCTGAGCTGTTCACGAGTTGTTTGCGTCTTGGGTTTAATTTGTTGATTGGCTGCTCGCTTTCAAGGATTGCTTGTTGATCAACTTTATTGCTGTATTGGAAAGCACAGTAGACCAAGCCAGTTGATTGGTTTCCTCCTCTCCCTTTTGCTCACACACACACACACACACACACACACACACACACACACACACACACACACACACGTAATTCAACGTTATTGTATGTTTTGGTCTGGGCAGAGGTTAGATGGTCATGTTTTTTACTATGAGGCTGCTATAGTTAGCATTTAATCTTCAGGTTCACAGATGATACAAAGATTGATTTTTGAAATAGTTACCACAATGTGATTAGTTTAATATTTTGACTGGTGAATTTTTCGGCACACACGTATATGCATCATACATATAATATTTAAGTAGACACAATGACCAAATCGTTCCCCAACTGGATCTAGCGCTTGTAGTGATGTTCCCCAAAAGATTTTAGAGAATCGATGAGCTGAAAACTTGTAACGATTATTACAAATACTTTTGATATCTGGAAAAAATGAATCGGTAAATTTTTTTGCATGTGCGCTGACGTGGAAGTATTATAATTTCCGTTGGAGCGTCTTGCTTCTTTAAAGGTATAAAAGGAATTTTAACCAGAACGAAGAAAGGGGTGAGTCCCGAAATTCACTTTGCAGTTGTTCACTCTGCACTTTCCTCATGTTTTAGAGATACGTTAGCGGGTATTTTTTTGTTGAAATCTGAGACTTGATCTTGTCATGTTTTAGTATAGCTTTTGCATAGGCAAATGACTAGACAGAATTAGGTTACCTTTTCGTTAATAAGAGGAATGTGGAGAAGTTTACTTCTCTCAAAGGTAGGATAATGGTAGCACCCAGGGAATATTATGGGATCATCTGGTAATTTTTCCCATGGTTGCACTGATTTGACAATGTATTAAACTGTTTGTGGTAATCTTTTGGTGTAAGTGATGTTTGCATGGTCGTTTTGATTGCTTGAAGGTCTGTTCAATGAATTTTCTAGTTTAAAAGACGCATTAATCCTGTTTTTTTTTTTCTCAATGGTCCAAGAAGAAGGTGATAATTATTAGTTTTCTTAGACACATGACCCAGATATTTTTATATTATTATTAAAGACACGTATATTTTATTCAGCATTGAAAAGTTTTCAATACCTTCAAATCGCTATGCACTTAATCATTTGTAGTGTGGCCTTGTCATTATACATGTCATTTCTACATGCTGTTGGTATTGCAGTAGATTTCTGTAAACTATAATCCTAACACCTATGCTTCTTGATTACCCTACAAATTATTTCAAGTACAGGTAGATTGTAAATCTACTGAATAACAACATTTTAGTTACCTTAAATAGGAGGAGCAATGAATTATATATATTTCTCCTATAAGAGACAAAGTGCAATAATGTACCATCATGTGAGAATCAAAGTTTGCTTGTTTCACTCCATTTAGATCACAGAACATATAGTTTTTCCACCGTAAGGAGTTCCTCGTTGGACGGGTCGGTAGAGTTCTCGGATAGCACACTGCTGGGCCCGAGTTCGAGTCCCCGGCCGGCCAACGAAGAATTAGAGGAATTTATTTCTGGTGATAGATATTCATTTCTCGCTATAATGTGGTTCGGATTCCACAATAAGCTATAGGTCCCGTTGCTAGGTTCTTAGCCACGTAAAATAAGTCTAATCCTTCGGGCCAGCCCTAGGAGAGCTGTCAATCAGCTCAGTGGTCTGGTTAAGCTAAGGTATACTTTTTTTTTTTCCACCGTAAGGAAAAGAAGTGACCGCTTATGTAAATAGTTTCAAAAGTGTAAGACAGTTGTAACTGTCACCTCTTCCTCTCTTTTACTACGGCTCCCAAATTTTACACACTGCTCACCAAACTGTTCTCCCGGAGTGAGCTTCCCACCTCAGAAATGGTGTAGAGCATAAGTAAGGAAGTACCCATTATGATCATAATGCTTGAAGATAAAACCCCTTAGAACACAACAACCCACTTCAAAGAATCACTGTGAATGATATTGATCTGTTTTATTACCTATATTGGAACATTAGCGTGTCTTTTCATTAGGCATCTATCAAGTTTTCAACATTCATTAGCCCACACACACACACAGACTATATATATATATATATATATATATATATATATATATATATATATATATATATTATATTTATTTTCGGATATATATCAAGTCTTGAATTCAAATGAAATATAACTGAAGAAGACCTTTCCTTCCCTATTGAGACTGAAACTCCAACATTTTATTAAGAGTGAGACTATCATCACAAGGTCAGCTATGCTGCCAGGAGGGCTATAAACCCACTCAATTACTTCTCATCTAGAATCTAGGCATATAGTGAACTGTATATCCAAAAAAATGAGCAAATTAAGAGGCCATTGTAGATTTTCTGTATAATATATATATATATTTCTGACTCATCATGACTGAACCCTGGTCTTTCAAATGAAAGGCCAGGGTGTTAGCAATTCACTCACTGAGGTTTTCCCCAGGTAGGCTATCGCCTAACATAACAGCAAATTTTACCCAAATTCCCTGACCCAGCGGTGACTAAATTGTTAGCATTCCATTCAACTTACTTCTCCACAGTGAATGTGACAGAAATAATGAACAAATGAAAACATGTTTCACAGAAGTAAATTTCTGACTCACATTAGGCCCAAACCCTAGTCTTTCGAATGAGAGGCCAGGACGTTAGCAAATCACCCACACAGGTCGTAAAAGAAGTTTGAACCGAGGTAATATGTACCTGAGGTTCTTCCCATGCAGGCTACCACCTAAGATACCAGCGAATTTTACCCAACTTCCCAACCCAGCTTACTAACATTTCATTTGACCTTCCCCTTCACTGTGAATATGGTAGAAACAATGACCACATGAGAGTGTATTTCACAGAAATAAATTTCTGATTGACGTTGGGACCGAATCCCGGGTTTTCAAATGCAAGTCAGGTCATTAGCAATTCACCCACTCAGGTCATAAAAGAAGTCGGGAGATTGGGTTAAAATTCTCTGGTAAGTAAGCCAGTAACCTACCTGGGAAAATCCTTGGGTGCCGAGTGCTTCGGTTCCAGCATTCCAACTTCTTTTATGACTTGCGTGGATGAATTGCTAACACCCTGGAATCTCATTTAAAAGACCGGGGTTCAGTTCTGATGTGTCAGAAATTTATTTTTGTGAAACACTCCTTCATTTGTTCATTATTTTAAAATAATGAACAAATGAGAATGTAAGTCGAATGAAACGTTAGCAATTGACTCAATGCTGGCTCAGGAATTCGAGTAAAATTCGCTGGTATGTTAGGCAGTAGTCCACCCGGGAAAAACCTCAGGTACAGATTATTTAGGTTCCAACTTCTTTTATGACTTGTGTGGGTGAAATGCTAATGCCCTGGCCTCTCATTTGAAAGATCAGGGTTTGGTCACAATGTGAGTCAGAGAAATTTATTTCTGTGAAACACGTTCTCATGTGTTCATTATTTCTATCATATTCACGGTGAAGGGGTAAGTGGAATGAAATGTTAGCGGTTGACTCACTGCTAGGTCAGGAAGTTGGGTAAAATTTGCTGGTATGTTAGGCGGTAGTCTGTCAGGAAAAAACTTTGGGTGCCGAGAACTTAGGTTCAAACTTCCTGTATGGCTTGCATGGATGAACTGCTAACGCCCTGGCCTCTCATTTGAAGGACTGGGATTCTGTCATGAGGAGAAATTTATTTCTGTGAAGCACGTTCTCATGTGTTCAGTATTTCTATCATATGCATGGTGAAGTGGAAGTTGGGTTAAATTTGCTGTTACTTTACTCAGTAGCCTGCTCGGAAAAAATCTCAGGAACAGAGTGCTTACGTTTCAAACTTTTTTTGTGACCTGTGTGTGTGTGATTGCTAACGCCCTGGCCTCTCATTTGAAAGACAGGATTCAATCCAGCGCTATAGAAACATGCATGTAAATTCGAGATGTTTATGTTTGGATAAGCTGAATTAGATTTCTTTCCTTCTTGGTAGCTCATTGGTCTAAGTTGCAGTATCTTTTTTATCGTCTTGTGCTTGTTCAAATCTCACTATGAAAGGAAAGGAAGACTTCATTTATTTCTTATCTGCAGTCAGGGCTTTTAGTGATAGGTGTATCCAAACGTTCTCTTTGATGACGAGATGGCCGTCGTGTCGGCTCCTGTCATGGTCGTCGTGGATTAGATGGAGGATCGTCAGAACGTTTTGAGGACGAGATGGCTGTCAAAACGGCTCTGTCAGCGTCGTCGTGATTAGAGGAGCACGTCAGTACGTTTCTGAGGACGAGATGTGCTGCCGCGTCGGCTCTGGTCATGGTCGTCGTGATTAGAGGATCATATCGTTTCTTGGAGGACGAGATGGTTGCCGTGTCGCATTCTTGTCATATCGGGTCGTGATTAGAGGAGGACGTCAGCACGTTTCGATGACGAGATGGCTGCCGTGTCGGCTCTGTCATGGTCGTCGTGATTAGAGGAGGACGTCAGTACGTTTCCTTTGCGACGAGATGGCTACGTGTCGGCTCCATCGCGGTCGTCGTGGATTAGAGTGATGGACGTCAGCACGTTTCCTTGGAGTGACGAGATATTGCCGTGTCGGCCTACCATGGTCGTCGTGATTAAAAAGGACGTCAGTACGTTCTGATGACGAGATGGTCGCCGTTTGACCTGGTCGTATCGTCGGTACTAGAGGAGTGACGTCAACAACTGGTGCTTGAGGACGAGATGGTTCGTTTCGACTCTGTCGGAGTTGTCCCGCAGTGTCTCTGTCACAGCTTGGGGCTGTTTCGACATATTTTGCTGCTGAAGTGTTATTGATTTATTGTATTTGAGGTTTAATTACCGGGATTGTATTTTGTTGCTTAAGATTTTATTCAGTTGAGGTTTAATTAATTTGATTGTATTTTGCTGCTCAATTTTTATTTATTAATTTATTCGGAGTTTAACTACTTGGTTTGTATGTTGTACTAACTCGATTTTGTTATGTTTAATTTGTTCTCGAGTAATGTTTATTTTTTCATTTTAAGTATTACGTCATTGAACCTGACTCATTTGTATATAACGTAAATTACTGTAAATAATAAATTAAATTTAAGGTTACCCTTTTTGTATTTGTTCTGCTCCTCCCTCCCTTGTTTGTCACCTCTCGTCAGTCATTTCAGCCTAATTGCTTGTTTATTTTAAAGAATCTGTCGATCTCGAGAGGCGAGATCGTAATACTTACCGTTCAGGCAATTTGGGGCCACCCCTGCTATTTGGCTGAATTGTATGACTGTGGCCATATTCCATGCAGAATGATCAATTGCTTTCCCTTAGACCGCATTTTTCTCAGTTTCTAGGTAAAGACCGTTTGAGCCCCAAAAAGTGCACAAGGCTATACCCATGACGTTTGGGCATTTTGGGCCACCCCTGCAACATGGACGAATTGCATGATTGTGGCCATTTTCCATGTAGAATGATCAATTGCTTCACCTTAGACTGTATTTTTCTCAGTTTGTGGCAAAATTCCATTTGAGCCCCAACAAGCAGACAAGGCAATACCCATACCGTTCTGGCCATTTGGGGCCACCCCTGCAACATGGCCGAATTGCATGATTGTGGCCATTTTCCATGCAGAGTGATCAATTGTAGCTTTCCATCCGTAACGAAAACACTATGCATGATTGGTATATTTAAAGTAAAATCTGATACCTGCATTTGTTGCGCTTGTTTTGAATTTGTTTGAAAAAGAAAATACCGCCATCTTGGATCCCTCCGCCATGTTCAAGCGCTGGTTGTTTTGAAATTGTTCAACTGTTTGTGAGAGAACGCTATTTTAAGGTTTCCCTTCGCTGGTCGAGGCTGTTTGAAATGCAGCTCAACGGGACCTTGGCCGCCATCTCAAAGACCTTTGTTATTGTGACTCCTGCCCGAGACACTTGGGGTATTTCTTTTTTTTTGCTTTTCGTAGGCTAACCCACCTCCTAATATCTTAGCTAGAAAACCCAAAGATAATTTAGGTGGTGGAAAGTTAGCCTTAGTTAGAGTAATAACAAGTCTTACATGAATACCTACTATAAAATCATATAAAGAAAATTTAAAATTTTACGATAAACTTAGACGCTGGCTCCCGGAAAATTAAGATAACAGCATCCTCAAGGAAGCCAGGACGACGCATCTATATCATTTTATTAAGATCCATGCCATTGTGCATGTATAAAATCTTTGTTTACATGTTCTCAAGCAGCAAGAAATTCGCTGATTGAAAATCTCTCTCTCTCTCTCACATTCAAGTAAGCATTCCTAACTCCAAGTGTAATGCGACCTCTCTCTTCAAAGAAAGAACGCCGACACTCAGGCTAATTAATTCGAATACAATAAGCCAAATAAAAGAAACACCCTGTCCCAATAACAGATGAGGACAAGTTAAGAGTACTTACGATACAGTGATAAACTGTCGGTCACGAAAGATTCTCGCTATCCAGACCGAAGCAAACAGTAGTTTTCACCCTCTGAAAAAGAAGGGCCAGCCGCTGCTGGGTACTGGGACCAGCCACTCACGAGGATCTTTAAGAAAAAAAAAACCCAAATTAATTTTATTCCACAGTGCCACACTGCAGCACTCCATCACTGGAATAGCTTACTTTCATCTCTCTCTCTTTACCTTCCTCTCTCTCATTTGATTGTTGCACTCTGCAGGGGTGAGTGCCTTTCTCTCCCATATAGCCTAGTTGGACTCAGTAGGAGGGTCCTGAACACATTGGCACCATAAGTGCCACTCAAGCTTAATCCAGAAAATAAATAAACAAACCAAAAGGGAACACAGAAGAGAAGTTCTTCTGGAACCCAACCTGCACCAGTGCTCAGGATACTGAGTGCCACCTTTGAAAGGGTGCTACGTCATTGAAGAGACACTCCTCGCTGCCTGGCACACGATCTCGGATAGACGCCTTCCCACCAGAACCATGGCAGCAGAGCATTATAAACCTTTCCTGGGTTGGGACGGCGTATTCCACCGCTCGACTTACCACCTGGGTTAAGGAGCAAGTGACGACTGGCTGCCGGAGAAGGAAGAAAGACTCGAAAGAGTGAAGTATGAAGCCGAGCAGAGGAAGTATGAAGAAGAACGAAGGGTGTATGACGCCGAGCAAAGGCAATATGAAGAAGAAAGAGAAGAAAGAAGGAGACAGCATGAGTTAGCCTGCAAGGAAACTGAGTTAGCCCTAAAGGAGAAGGAGCTCGAGCTTCTGAGAGAGCGGTCGGAGAATGCCAAGCTATGGCTAGCCATCGCTTCCAGTTCTACACCTGCTGCATCAAACGCCCAATTTCGAGTATCAATTCCCTAGTCCCCGCGGGATTGAGGACGAGCCGTGAAGCATGGCTGGAGGAGATCGAGGCTCTTTCGATAACTACAGCACCACGGAGACGGAGAGAGCCTTAATACTAGCCAAGCATATGGAGGGAAAGCTGCAGCGCCGCCACTGGAAGAGCCAGAGAGGCAACATGGCGGAAGTTCGTAGAGTCATTGCCAGTGGGCCTACGAAATAACCCCAGAAAATGGAGACAACTGGTCTCTGAGGTTCGCCAAGGAAGTCGTGGGCTGGTCTTGGACGAATGGGCATGCTCACAAAACCCAGTCCGCACGCTGGTTCGACTCTTTGGCCTGCACGACGCTTATGATCTTTCAATCGACCATGCGAAGACCTTTTCCAATGTGTGCCAGGGCTCCCTTGCGGTATATCTTAACGATAAACAGCCCTCCCACACTTATGGAAGCTTGTCGCATGGTTGATTCGTGGGAACCTTTCCAATCAGTCGCATAGCACCTCTCAGAAGCTTAATCATCCCTCCGCCTACCTCAACTCCACTGGCTCAAGAATGGACTGCCTAGCAAGACCCTGTGCAACTATTGCAAGAAGGGGCCACGCTTGAAGCTGAGTGCCAATACAAACTCGGTAATTAATAAGCAGCCTAACCCTACCAGCCAGAACTCCGCCTCCCATTCATCCTACCAGCCTCTCCTTCAACAGTTACTGCAGGCCACTGAGCTCATCCAAAGGCCCGTGCAGATCCTGTGGGGCTGCTAGCCACCAATGCTGGATCTCCGCCTGTCCACACCATGTCCTCACCACCAAATTTGTCAACCTAATCAGCACTTCATTTTCTGGGTTGCTGGTCCAAGACCGGGATCCTTTACCCCTAGAGACTGGAAACCCAGTTCATCTCGGTGGCCCCTCTTTCAGAGCACTAGCCTGCCAGTGACCCTTCCGGTCACAGACACTGCGGCAAAGGGGCATATTCGATCACCAGGGGGCCCAAGTGCCAGCCGGTGCCATGGCTGATTTAAGAAACGCGTGGGAAATGGGGCGGATAGAGGGCCACACCATCACCGCCTTACCGTCCAACTCCAGGTTATGACACCCGGGGCACGATACCCCACCGCCGCGTGGTAGGTGGAATTGCCCGGAGTGGCCTTTCTTGTTGGGTCGATCTTCGCGTGAAGCCCACCACCGCCACTCCGCAGCACGCACTCCAATGGGCGCCCCAGTTGTAACTCCCAAAAATGACAAATCCCTCCACCTTCCGCCCACCAAAGTGGTCCGCGGAAGGGCGCCACCCAACCGGCTTTCAGGCTTCCAGTTTTTCCAACAAGCGGGCGCGGCCCACCAAGGAGGTCCTCCCTCCGCTAAGAGAGATTCAGGAGAGCAGTACCGCTGCAGGACGTGCAAGCGGGGCATCACCCCACAATTGGGAGGGCTGCCTAAGCAGCAACGCCAGCGGACGCCAACAAAACTCTCACCAGAGGTTACGATCTTCCGCTGGGGCAGGAATCTCTGCCGCAGCAACTCAAGTCGTCCGAGAGGTATTGCACCCGACCCCTCATCAGGCATGCCCGACTTTCAACTGCTGCCAGTGCCACTTGCGTAGCACCGGGAGCAGTGCCAGACTCTGCCCACACGGACGTTGAGCTACCACCGGAAAAAAAGGCCCCTATGCCGGGTCTAAATCATGAGGTAATCCTCCGAGATTTAGGATTCCCATGGTGCTGATCATCGCTGACTGAGAGCCTCCAGCACTGAAACTTTCTGCAAGATTCTCTTGCAAATTCTGAATCCAGGGATGAACCCCGGAGGATCAAATGGTACCCTCCTTGGAAGACCAGGAACTGCATCCTCGACGCAGTCGAGATCGCCTTCGGCCCGTTGTCGCAGCAGCCGAGTAGGGAGTCCTCCCCGCAGCTTTTGCAGTTGCCCTGACTTCGCGCTCAAGCAGCCCTTCTGGCCTGTCCCTCGAGTCGGTGCTCTCATCACTCAAGAAGAAGCATTGATACGCCTTTGAGGAAACCAAGAAGAAGAAGGGGCGAAGAGAGCTCAGTAGTTGCCTAGCCATATCGCCATCCTGGCACTAGTGCCCTCTCTCGCACAGTGCCCAACATCTAAGAGTGATCCTGGCCTCGCCCAGAGAAGGTAGCCAGCATCTCTTCCTTATTTGTACTTCAGCTCAGCTACTCCAGCACAGTACATCAATTTAGTAGCCTTGTTCTCTTTTCCCAATTTCTACCACCGTAGCCAGCAGTAATCACAAGTAGCCTAACTAATTTTGAAAATCTTAACTATTAGAAACGAGCCACCATGCTCGTGACATCGCATGGCCTAAGACCTCAGTGAGGTACCTATTTATCATATGAGGCAACCCTCCTGAATTAACTAGTAAATTTTAATTGTATTAAACATAAACCATGTTGTAATTTAGTTAGAATATTAACTCTATGTTGGTGCTACGTCGGTTAGGGATAGGTTAGGCTAGGAATATCATAGAACGTAGACTACTGCTAGGTCTAAAACACATCATGATTGTAGGAGGTAGCCTATAATAACTGTGAGCACCTTTCTAGTACACCAATTATGCACAACTAGTGATTATAGCTCATACCTATCTTAGGTTAGGTAGTTCTGTAGCTAGGCAGGGGCTAACCAGGACTAATCTGCTCAGGGAGAGTAACTCACGAGAGGCTTAACAGCTTGTTTAGTATAAGACCTTCACGCCTCCAAAAGGAGTGAAGGCCTCTTATGGGGGGAGCTTTTACAAATATTACTGCTGTTCGCCCGTAACTTTTGATTGTAAAAATATCAGCCTGACTGAGACCGGGAAAAGACATTGTCTATATAGGTGCGTCTTAGTTCAAACCTTAACGTCCGTTGGAGAACGGGATAGGTAAGTTAGGCCTTTTACCCTATAGGAAAATTTCCCTATCAGCCTTAAGAATAGGTGGTCCTAAGGTCCCCTTTTCCTTCCTACCTGTCTCATGGCGACGTTTTGAATACAAGAACGTGACACCTGGGTGATTGTTGTTGACCTAGGCCGTCCGGAACTTCAGAGAGAACCAAGCTTCGAGAGATAACACGTCCAGTTGACCTCTTCCCCTTTCTTTGTTCATTATTCTATTAGTGAAGTGAAGAAACAATTGCAAGAACTCCACGCCGGTCGCTGATGCGCATAACGCTTCGTCCTAAGGGTAAAGCCGCTTTTTGTTCAAAAACTTCGCCCATTCTTTATCCTTTTTCTGTATTTCACCTCTCTTTGTTCCCCTTCCAGCCACCACTTACGGTATATGTGTTCAATGGTCTAGATTAAGTCAAATTATTTTATTGTTAGCTTCAACCTCATTATTCCAGTAAAATACCTGTGGATTTAGGTAAGCAAAATCAGGTTAAATCTCGATGCTTTTGTATGCCTCAAGGTCCGAATGTTTAAGAAACTGCTGTGCTTAAAATCAAATTCATTCAAATATTCTTTAAGGTTAATAACCCTAACTGGCGACCTTTGGCTAATTAACGTCTGTCTTTGAGGTTAACTTTTGGCTTCATGACAGGTTACGTGTAATCTTGGTTTGCAGGCCGTAAAAATTACGTAAATTGAATATCACATGATCAACCAAGACCTCACACGTAACAATATATATATTATATATATAAATATATATGTATGTATGTATGTATGTATGTATGTATGTATGTATCCACAAACATTATGCTACAAATGTCATTTTATATCCAATAAATTATATATATATATATATATATATATATATATATATATATATATATATATATATATATATATATAAATATATATATATTTATATATATATGTATGTATGTATGTATGTATCCACAAACATTATGCTACAAATGTCATTTATATCCAATAAATAAGTCCAACCTCGGGAATATCACTGAAGGGAAATTATAATTGATAAGTGATTTGGACACCTGGGAGATTCGAACACCCGACAGTGTCTTACGGCAACTTCAGGGACGGCACGCTCTGCCCTGCGTTCGAATTCCCTGGTGTGGAACCGTTTGTCAATCATAATAATTCCCCTTGGGTGATAATCCTGAGGTTTGGACTTATTGGATATTAAATTACATCTTTAGCTTAATGTTTGTGAATATACAAAAGTCGTGGTATATGTGATAAACAAACAAATATACATACATATATATATATATATATATATATATATATATATATATATATATATATATATATATATATGTTTATATATATATATATATATATATATATATATATATATATATATTATACATATACATGTATATATATATATATATATATATATCTATATGTATATATACACATATATATACATATATATACATACATACGTATACATACATATATATATATATATGTATATACATATACACATATACATTAGTGTCTGTAAATTACAAAGTTTCCTCTTTACCACGAATGATGAACAACAAAGAGTCGATGTATACCATTTGTTTTGTTTCGGAACTTCTGTGCGTCTTAAAACTATCGTCATTATCAACCACCGTGAAGTTAGCTTTCAGCACGGGATTCCTGTAGGCCTGTTCAAGTTGGAATCCAATTTGCTAAGGACTAACGCTGTTCCAGTACGTTCAAGCCTAAGTTATAAAGCTGATAATGGTAGATATAGGGATAGAGGCTCCATGGTCAAGGGGTGGCCGTGATGTTGAAGTAATGTTGGTTGAAAGGGAGAGGTGTGTTTCCAAAGTGGATGTTTGGAGCCCCCAGTGAGGATTTGGAGACCCGGCTGGGAAAGGGTTGTGGCCTTCGGGTAGCAATTAATGCAGCCGTTGGTCGTCTTGTGTTAATTACTCTAAGTGACAGAGACTGAAAGAAAGAGCACGACGGAGAAGGGGAGGCTGAAAGGACGCTTTTCGAAAACGGAAGTTTTTAGATTGCATTTTTGCGCATTGTGAAGTTCATTTTAGGCGCACGCGTGTTTACGAACCCTGTTCGCGTCCGGGGTCTCTGCATCAGACAGATATATGTGTGGGTATTATCGCAAGACTTACTTTATTTTGAAATTACACGAATTCCACGAGTAACCAAGAAATGAGGTGCTCACTAGTTCATTTAATTGATACGAATTCTGACAGACGAACCAAAATGATATTTGTCGAAGAAATTTGATGATGGGCCATTGCAGGATAACCTCGGCTGGTCGCCCCGGACGTGTGATATAAATGCGTCCAGCCGATTTACCTGCGTTTCCCATTCATTCCGGAAGAACGCCTCCTGAAAGGGATAGAAAGGGGTCTGGAGAGAGAGAGAGAGAGAGAGAGAGAGAGAGAGAGAGAGAGAGAGGTTGGAGGAAAGGGGCGATATTTTTGAACCGTGAATTTTGGGATGAGAAATGAATATGTTTACTGAAATCTTGAAATGAAAGATAAGAAGAGGGAAGCAAGTGAATATACAAAAAGCAAAACTGCGAATTAAGCGACAAGAAGTCGGGGGAAATGTATGTTTAAATATAATTACGTATTGGCCTTACAGCACTTTTAAGAATGATTATTGATGCATAGTATTGAAAAGTTCTTTTAATATAATGCTGCGTAACATTTATAAAAGATAATGCAAGGAAACAGAAGATAAGGACCTTCATGGTTTTATTCGTCAGCATTTTATTTATATATACGCACAAAAACATGCACACAAACACATTACACACACTATGCATACATACATACACACACACATACATATATATATAATATATAAATATATATATATATATATATATATATATATATATATATATATATATATATATATATATATATATATATTTATATAGTTTATATATATATATATATATATATATATATATATATATATTATATATTATACATATTTTAATGAGCTTTGGCTCTGCTTATGTTAAAAAGATGTACTCTGCACCCACTGTGGATGAAAACAACGTTTGCATTCGTTTTAGTCGTCACTCTAACTAATTTAAGTAGTAAAAGATTTGAAAATGGTTTAAAGATGTTTCGATGCAAAAGTGAAAACCTTTTGATCTTTTATTTAATCCTGAGTTATGTTGATAAGTACAGTATTGTGAAACATCTTTTGACTTTTTTCCGTTTTAAGTGTATAACCTCAAGCCACGGTGTAGATATTTTTTTTAGCAAATCAGCATATCAAGGAATAACAAACTCTTTAAAGATGCAGTTTAAAATCAATGGTTGACTAAAATGGCTATATGTGGCTGAGTTTTCAATGTTATAATGTTAATCATTGTTTGTTACCTTACGCCTATACCTCACCAGGTGGTTACGAAAGGTGATATCGGTTTCATCAAGTTCCTTTAGGGGTTGGGGTGCTATATACGCCGTTAGCTGAATAGTTGCTATATATAATACACTCGTTAGGTCTTCATATATATAATATATAGGGAACTCAAAAAAATAAACATAAAAAGAGTTCTGGGTCACTAAGTAATCGAACCTTTGTTTAAGTGGAACAAAATTAAAAAGCCTGTTTTGATTATCCTTTATTTTTTCGAACATGAATGTGTATTGTGTAGGTTAATAGATTATTATAATATATTAACAAAATTAATATAATGCGTATTCGGTTTAATAATGTTTAATACAGATACTAATTGCTAACTCTATAGAATAAATACGTTACCATTTTTGAGAGCTCTGCTCATGTTACAACGATTCTTGCAGTCACTTGGACTTACAGGAACGAAGGGTGGGTTTGAAAACAACTTTTCATTCGCTTTTGAGCATCACTTACACTTCAGTGTAAAAGATTTCAAATTTTCTAGATGTTGAGTGGTGATACCTTTTCAGTTTTTAATCCTGGGATGTTAAATTGATGATAACAATCTTGCCGATTTGACCATTTTTTTTGTTTTGATAGTACAATTGAAGCACTTTTATATATTTTTTTAATCTCAACATATCAAACCATATCAAAATATCTAAAAAAGTAGCTTTAGACTAAAATGACTATTAAAGAAAATAATAAATGATAATATACATTATAAGATATATAATTAAAATATATATATACATATATATATATTATATATATATATATATATATATATATATATATATATATATATATATATATATATATATATATATATATATATATATATAATATAATATGGATTTGCGTGTGTGTGTGTGTGTGTGTTTGTGCACGTATGCACGTACAATGTTGAAGTAAAATTTTAATGTTCGGAGGCTAGCGCAAAGACTTGTATGACCAGTGGAATCTTGTGGCCTTATCGTTAAGTAGGTACCGTGAATATTTGGGAGGGGGGGAACTTGATTCCCCATTTAGTTCTTGAACGCCTCGTCTCTCACCCGACGTCTTAAAGAGCCGTGATGTGTAGCCAATGAACACTCGCCAGAAACCGTTCGCTCGCATGGATCTTCGAGGAATAATAATAAACAGCAACTTCTATGAACGTGGATCTGTCCCGTCGCCTTGTTTTTAATCAAGCAGTGAATATTAAGTCTTGCAACACGGTAAATGTTGCACCTTCTTGCAACACGGCTCTCGTTTTACAGCTTACACAGTATGGCGGGTGTTAAGCGAGCTTGTTTGGGAATTGAATACCGACAACACACGACAGAAGACGCCTTCTTTGGCTTCAAGTGATGGTATGCCATCAAGGACTCGCCTTTGGTGGGGCTCATCAGATCTGGAGGGTCGTTTTCGGTGGGAGGACACAGGACCGGTGTTGTAAGCAGTATGTATGGTGGTTATGTCATACATATATATATATATATATATATATATATATATATATATATATATATATATATATATATAAATATAATATATATATGTGTGTGTGTGTGTGTGTGTGTATAGTGTATTTATTATAAATAGATTCAGATATAGATATAGGTACACACACATATATATATATTTATTATTCATTTATTGTATATATATATATTATTTATATATATATATATATATATATATATTCATTTATATATATATGTTTATATATATATATATATACAGGAAAAGTAATATGCAAATACTATAAAAATACTATAAAATTTAGGACAACGCTGAGATGTCCAACAAAATTTTGCATTTAGTTCGTGTATGTGTATATAGCTTTATTCAAATCTGTATATAATAAATCCAAATCTATATATAATAAATATTTATAAATCTATGTATAATAAATACACTAATCTATATATAATAAATACACATATATACACATATATATATATATATTATATATTTTGTGTATTTATCATATATAGATTTGAATATAGATATAGATACGAACGCATGAACTAAATGGAAATTTTGCTGGAAATCACAGCGTTGTCCTAAGTTTTCAAGTATTTGTGAAATATTGCGTCTTCCTGTAGACAGTGATGCATAATTCAATAGCATATTTTAAAGATATTTATTTTGAACGTGTATAATGCATGATAATTTTTCCGCTAGAGCAGAAAGATACACGGAATTACTTTATAGATTTTGCAATAATGGCCAGCCTTGTATTAACAACTTCTTGTTGTGAATGTTTTAGTCATTAGATTTGGACGCTGGGAAATTAAGCACTTTTTTTTGTTTTCTGTGCGTGAATATACTTAATGTTCTATTTAATACCGTGCAGGATAATCATTATCTTACTGCCAGTTCAGAATTGCCTAAAACGCACATGGAGGCCCGGTTAAGTGGTATAGTATCTATGTATAGCTTTGAAAAAGCATTTTCAGCTAGATGTTGCACAACGATAATAGGTTTGGTGAGTAATATCGAATACGTATAGTTGAAAGGAATGCAATTTTGATGATTGTTACAGCACAAGAAGTTCCTCGTTGGGAGAGTCGATAGAGTTCTCGGCTAGCGCTCTGCTAGGCCCGAGTTCGAGTCACCGGCCGGCCAATGAAGAATTAGAGGAATTTATTTCTGGTGATAGAAATTCATTTCTCGGTACAATGTGGTTCGGATTCCACAATAAGCTGTAGTTCCCGTTGCTAGGCAACCAGTTGGTTCTTAGCCACATAAAATAAGTCTAATCCTTCGGGCCAGCCCTAGAGGAGCTGTTAATCAGCTCAGTGGTCTGGCTGAACTAAGGTATACATACTTACTTACAACAAAAGAAATATATTCTGATTTGTACGAGGACAGTGGCAGTGAACAGGAACCACTAAGATTACTATCCGTCAAAATAAATAATCTTGAAAGGTATGAAAGTGGTCTTTGTGTTCAAATTGATGAATTTGATACCCCTTGCCTTGATGAAAATTACGGTAAATGAAGGTTGCAGGTCATGAAATCAAGGTAAATATATACCGGAGAGAACCATTTTGTTCAAGAAAGATATGCATTTAAAGTGTTAGAATAATTGTTTGCATTCACGCATGCAAACTTTATATGCATACACACATTATATATATATATATATATTATGTATATATACATATATATATATATATATATATATATATATATATATATATGTATATATACATTGTATTATATATATATATATATATATATATATATATATATATATATATATATTATAAAGTAATGTATTTATGCAGACATTTTATTGCATCGCTAAATTTTACTGGTGCTCTTAGAGCTCATTCTCTCTCTCTCTCTCTCTCTCTCTCTCTCTCTCTCTCTCTCTCTCTCTCTCTCTCTCTCTCTCTCTCTCTCTCTCTCTCAGCCATTGTGAAATTAGTTTCATATTGCTTATTATGATAATGCTTCGATAAAGTGCTTTCCAAAACAGTCTGAACGTCTGAAAAATTTTGCCATGAAATAAAACCTAATAATTATTGAATCGTAATCAGTAGATGATTACATTTGGGAACCTGAAGGTTGACTTTATAAAATGTGGTAGGAATTTGTTTTTTCTAGCTAAATAAACAAAATCCTTTTGTAGATTTCAAAAAGCCTGCATTTAGTCATTCATACCCGTTAGTAGTTGTTTGAAAATATAACAACACCTTTTCGTTTAGAGTTATTTATCACGATAGAGATTCAAGCTCAAGGGTGGGTGACCTTAGTCCCCTCTCTCTCTCTCTCTCTCTCTCTCTCTCTCTCTCTCTCTCTCTCTCTCTCTGCTGTCATATGATATTGGTTAACTAACCGAGTAGCGCACTGGAATACTGCAATTGTTGTTTAACGTCTTTTTTTTTTTTTTTTTTGTAATCTTCTGCATCAGTGAAGTTGGATGGTAGGAAGAGAAAAACATGGAGAGAGAGAGAGAGAGAGAGAGAGAGAGAGAGAGAGAGAGAGAGAGAGAGAATTTATGAACTTTAAATATTTAGAATTCTTGTAGATAAAAGGTTTCTTGTAGGTAAAAAGAGAGATTTTTTTTTTTTAGTTTTATCTGCCTGCCATTTATTCTTTTAATCCTTTAATCTGGAAACATTTTAAGTTTTGCAATGGGAATTCTAAGAATCCTGGTTTTGAATAGACAGTTACAGTCTCTAGCAAAACGTTTTCAATGGTCAGTTTCCCAATTTGAACCAGTACAGCATTGCTTGGGTTCCCTTTCATATTATATATATATATATATATATATATATATATATATATATATATATATATATATATATATATATATATATGTATACAGTATGTATATGTAAATGTGTTTTATATAGTGTATATATATGCATAAATATACTTATATATTTGTAATAGAGAATAAAAAGTTAATTGTAATGGTTACAAAAACACCACAAGAGACTGGTGGTATGTTGTAAATTTAAGATTCGAGGATGACTTAAAATTGAAGGTTACACGAAGAGATGGGGAGATGAACGTTTTTCGTGTCAAAATCTGGGTGTGTGAGTGGACAGTACAGACTACTTTCTGTTGCTAGCTAGGCCACGAGAAGACCCCTAAACCGTTTTCAATCGTTGATTACAGCTGTGTGAGACAGAAGAGTCAAGTTTAAATTAATTCATCTTTTTCCTCACAAAAAAAAAAAAAGTGAAATGATCTTTCAGAAACTTCAAAATTGTTCACGTTATTTATCTTAACATCCCTTAGATGATTCACCAAATTTCCCAAGAAATGAAAATTAGGGTAGCTCACATTACACCAGTGGCTGAGATCCCTTCCATATTTTTTTTATAATTGGGCGCTTCTTGTCACTCTAGCCTGTGCTTCTTAACGCCACACAACGCCTTTAACCTGAGACTCCCGCTGTGGCAAAATAACCTTTTGGCCCTGTTTCAAGTGAGTGATAGCTCAGGTTATGGTTTGAAGACTTGTTGCATCAGATAATCATGCAGTCGTTACTGAAGTGCTCACGTGTCCAGTTGAGGATCTGCTTGTCTACTTGTGTTAAAATCTAAGTTGGGACACTTAATTATTTGTTTCTGATAATTTTAGGTATGGGGAAAGGTGAACATTTGTCTGCCAGCCCTGGGCGTCTTGGATCTTAAGAAAATATTTTTATCTGGAAAATTTGCCTGTTTGATACGGAAGTTATATGGCTCAGGGAATAATTAAAAGCAAAGTAAAACTCCATTATTTCTTACACAGGAGGTTTTTCGTTCAGTGCATAATCTCCTTATGTATATAACAGGACTCCCTAAGGAAAAAGTTATTTTGTTAGGGAAAGAAAAATATTAATCGTCAGTGCCTCACAGCAAACATAGGAAGAAATTTTGAAAGACCGGGCATCCTCCCAATTTTTATAGTTGTGGGAAACGCAACCGGGGTTGTAGCTTTGAGGTATGGTTGCTGTAACCCTTTCAGGGAAAATGACCCCAAAATCTTTGTGTTAGCGCACTGAGCATCACTGCTGCGCCATTGAAGACATCGAGATGGTAATCAGTTTTCAGATAAAACACTGATTAGAGGGACCAGTAGTAGAGAAGTGGCTGCGATTAAAGATCAGGAATAAATCATTGGTACTGTAAAAATTTAGAAGAAAGATACCCTTTAAATCCCTTTAAATCTTTCAGGTGAAATTAAGGTAATTTAGGTGTTATACATGGAAGTCTACTTTACAGAGAAGCCCAGGGTGTTGGTGAGATAACAAAAATACAACTTCGAGAATGTCAAAGAACCCAGAAAATTTTGTTGCTGCCAAGATTTTCTGATTGAATTATTGTTGAGAGAGAGTCTAAGAACACAAGTTAGCGTCAAGATGAGTCATTTTACGTTATACACAAGGTAAGCCTTTTGAATATCTTTTGCAAAACAAGTCTAATCCTTCGGGCAAGCCCTAGGAGAGCTGTTAATCAGCTCAGTGGTCTAGTAAAACTAAGGTGTACTTTAACTTTGCAGTTAGGTTTTTTTTTTCACACAGTACTCAATAATATATGTTTAATAAAGTAAAATATTATTAGATACAAAAATGTTAACATCAGCTATTATGATAAAGAGAGGTCTGTGAATGTAGTGCTTGTCATGAGCGAAACGGTGACTGCTCTGTGAGCCCAGCGTTACGCAAGGAGCCTAGGAGCCCATAGCCTCAATTCTGAGTTTTACAAGGAAAAACACAAGATTCAAAGAAGTGGAAGTTTGTGTTGTTGAGTTAAAAATAATAGAAGAACTGGCCATGCATCTGGAGATGTTGGGAAAAGAAAGCAGTGTGTTAGTAGTCATTCAGTCGCCTAGAATGGACAGAAAAGGCTTAAATAAAGAATGATAAAAGGTTCAGGTTCAGGTGTGATAGTTACCTCACAATATAATGTGCCATGAATTTAACCTAAAACATAATGGCAGCCATGGATATTAAGCTGAAGAGTTTCACCCACTGATGAATATTTATTCATTCTCCTTTTATCTTTCTGGAGATTTACAACTTGTTAGTAGTTTGTTGATTGAATAATTTTAATGCTTACTGGTGTTTGCAGACATCTGATGGCACTGGTAGTCAATCAAAAAGGCTAGTCAAGAGAACCGTCAGTTTTTGAAATAACACTAAAAATAAGGGCTGGACCAGGAACCTGATAAACAGTGCTTTGTCAGATTTAAGTCTGTCATGACTTAATGCCACTAATAAACAAACATAGGCCGTATAATAATGTTTAGTATAAAAAATTTGAGTTATTATAGAGAAATTGACAGTGACTTACCTCTATATACCACGTGTCGACTAAACTTTATTTCAGTAGACTTGACGTTTTTGAGGAAAATGGACTAAGTGCACGATCTGTTTCCTTAAGATGAGCCTCTTGAAGTTAAGTAAATTAGATATTTAATAAGCAGTCACATCTTCATCATATGTTGAAAGGGGTGGTACCATAGCCTCATCAACTTAGTCTACTAGCCATATAATTCCCTTTATTGGGTAGGTGGAAATATGCTCATTAATCATCACGGATGTATTATGTCGTATAATTGTCATATAATCGTTGTAATCCATAATTGTCATAACCTTTGAACTTGATTCTTGGTATAATGCGAAACATACAAGCATGCGAGAAACCTTTTACGATTAAAAAAAAATATGCTGAAATCTGAAGTACGTTCTTAATATATTTGTCTAATGGGGAAATCGTTGGAAAGGAGAACTGCGTTTAAGGTTTTAGAGAGAGAGAGAGAGAGAGAGAGAGAGAGAGAGAGAGAGAGAGAGAGAGAGAGTAGTGACAATTGAAGAGGGGAGGTGATTGAAGAGAGGGAGAAAGAGAGTGGAGCTAGAAGGTGGATACGAGGGGAGACATCCCACCTGAGTAGCTCCCCTCATCAGCCTCCCTTCACCTGCCCTCTGATCTTAATGATTCTATTCAGACACTGTGAGGTGGCACTTCGTATTTACCTCTCTTCCATACCGAGTATCCAACTCCTCCAACCCCCTCCACACCCCATCCCCCCCTCTTCCACCAGCAGTGCTCTGTCTCTGCCTCACTTTTTGTTTTTTTATACTTTTCTCTTTGGTTGTTTGTTCCATGTGTGGAGAAAAGCGCAATCATATATCTTGTCATTAATTTTCCATCAACAACTTTTAAAGAATTCGTGTTAGGCAGTGCGTTACAGTACATGGAGTTGATGGTTTATCTTGTAAATGCATCACTTTCTGTATTCGTTAAATATAACTCTTCTTTCATTTCGTTAGTCTTTACAGGGTAAGCTTATTTGATTTAGAATTTTGCTCTGCGAGCCTCTACCGTTCTCTGTGAAGCTCCTTGCTTTTGTTTCGCACTACATGAATGAACTGTGGAGGAACACTTTCAGTCAGGATTACCAGAACTGACAAAGGTGTGCTTATATTTGCCGCACGAATTTTCAACTTCCTGTTTTCTATACCTTTACGGATAAGTTTTCTGTCTGAGAACCGAACAAATCTAATGGAAATATAAGAAGGAAATTCTGTTTTGTAATGTTTGATCTTGATTCCACATACAAGAGGAGACTGAATTCCGACACTACCTGAAAGAAGGCAGATATGAGTATTTTAGTTTTCATCATGTGTGCTTCGAGTTGTTCTTCATAGGCTAATT
This sequence comes from Macrobrachium rosenbergii, assembly GCF_040412425.1. Classification (NCBI taxonomy): domain Eukaryota; kingdom Metazoa; phylum Arthropoda; class Malacostraca; order Decapoda; family Palaemonidae; genus Macrobrachium; species Macrobrachium rosenbergii. The sequence goes on along the minus strand of NC_089792.1, from coordinate 41,356,158 downwards.
TTCCACTTTTGAAAGAATATTTTTTTCCCCCACTTTTGAAAATTGGCATTTAAAAGGCTAACGCTTTCGAATAGCAAGAAGTCGTAAGTCATTTTTTGTTCACTTGCTGTGTGTTCGTTGAATGGAGGATGAGATCTCTTGAGCTTAAACCTTCCACCTTTCCCGGGTTTATTGATGTGCCTTTCTGAGGATTCTCGGTGTCAGTAACAATATGCATTTCTCTGCAATTCAATTCAATTTAATACTTTTGCTGGTATCGCCACCGTCTGATAGGAAGACTGTTAAGTAACGAATGCTGAACAACTCTCGTTTCCTAGACAGTTTGTCTTTAGCCGGCGTTTGTGAGGTCTGCGGTTGGGGCTAGACCTACTCCTTACCCGTTGACCAAGTTGTAAAGAAGTACCAACTGTAGGCTGGTGTTAAGAAAAGGGTGTACACGAACGACTTGCTTAGAAACCGAAAGGCTGCACCCATCTGGCAACACCTGCTCTAAAAGAGAAAAGGGAAGATATATATGCATATGTGTACACACAGATACATATATATATATATATATATATATATATATATATATATATATATATATATATATATATATATATATATATATATATATATATATATATATATATATATATGATTTTATCACGTTTGTACGTGAATCATTTATCACACATTACCACAGGTGAAAAGTAAAGAGACGGGGTGTAGGTCCTGACCGGTTTTCAATTTATTTCCAAGCCATTGACGAAGGACTTCGTCAGTGGCTCGTATTTTTCACCTGTGGTAATGTGTATATATATATATATATATATATATATATATATATATATATATATATATATATATATATATATATATATATATATATATATATATATATATATATATATATAATTAACCCTTCTGGAATAATGTCGGTCATGGAGTTTCTTACACATTTTTTCTATTTAAGTTCACACCTTATTGAGATTTGGTTCTCGCACACCACCTCATTTAATCATTTAAAGCTGATTTTTCTTCCCTTTTTTTCCCCAGTAAAATAGCTCCTTGTCTCTTGTCGTCTCTGCTAAGTGTGCCTCCTTGATGGAATCCCATCATCGGAGTAGTTCCCAAACAACATAATGCGTCTCCCTCCTGAGTGATGTGCAGGTTTTGTCACAGTGGAGGCGGTACCTGTAATTAAGCTAAAATGCAGGTTGTTGGTAGGGGCGGGGGTGACCACTGGGTGAGACGCATAATAGAGAGGGGAGCGGACAGGATGCAACTTCCAGCCCCTCTCTTTATCATACCTGCCGGCCTTCCCCCTCCCTCCCTCCTCCTCCCCCCTCTATTTGTCTTTCTTTGTGTCTCTCTCTGTCATGGTGAGTCTTCGCCCTCCACTCTCCTCAACCCGCTCCGTATTTTTGAAAACCTGCTCTCTCCACTCCTACTTTTCCGTTAATCATCTTGCTCTATTAGACACCAACAATCTCTCTCTCTCTCTCTCTCTCTCTCTCTCTCTCTCTCTCTCTCTCTCTCTCAGGCACGTCACTCGGATAAGTGCCACCAGAATAGAAGTTAGAAATGTTCGCAGTCATTTTTTGTATATTGGAGAGTCTGGCCAAGAGCTCAAAATGTGTTCAAAACAGACTTAGAGGTTACAGTGCCTTATTGTGTAAGCAGAGTAGGTCATCCCATGAACGGCAGACAGGGTTTCCCCTTCACCACTGTGTATGGGAAGGGTGACGTCAGTCAGTGAATGAAGGGTAGTCTCCCTTGTAACGAAATTTGGGCAGAATTGCCGCTTGTGTAAAGGGAGTCCAACATCCTTCGTCTCGTTTCTGAATGTTGATAATGGAGTTCAAAAACCGTAGTTGTAGAGCGACTCTATTCCGTGATTGTTTACGAATAATGTGTGCGAAATGGAATCGGACTATAATTTTATTCCTTGGTGAAAGACCTGTGTGAAAGTTTTTATATGCATCATACACGCTCTCACGCACGCGCACAACCATACACGTCACACACATATGATATATATATATATATATATATATATATAATATATATATATATATATATATATATATATATATATATATGTATAGATATAATTTATAATTTATGTATGTATGTATAGAAGAATTTCTATCGAGGCCTGGAATCTCACTTGCAAGACCGGTGTTCGGTCCCAGTGTGAATCAGAAAATATATAGTTTTTTATATATATATACTATATAATTATATATATATATATATATATATATATATATATTTATATATATATATATATATATATGTATGTATCTATATATACATATATATATACATATATATATATATATATATATATATATATATATATATATATATATATATATATACATACATATATATCTGTATGTATATACGTGTAGATTGGAAATGTTTTGAGTAAGGAATGGGGTTTGTCATGCGTTAAAAAATGGTTAACGATGATTCAGTGGAAAGAGTGTCAAATTTCGAAGCATTAGGGGGGGGAGGGGGAGGAGCAGACGTTGTGCGAAGCGACTAAATAACATGGAAGTTTTATGCACGGGGACCTATCAACAATTCAACAAGAAAATTAAGAATATTGCCAATGGCCGTTATATGCCGTTTTTCTCAGGAGCCACATCATCTAATGGGAAAATGTGTAATGTTGAAAAAATATATATTTTAGTGTAATTTTGTATGTATATTTCATGTATATGACAGATGCACTGCGCTCAAGTTACTGTATATTCATTACGAAAATAAAAATTGCAAAATGGATCATTTAATTGTCTGCCAGCAGTTGTTTCTATTTTTAAATATTTTATTTACATTTTTGCTGATACTTCGTTGGCGAATATGTATCTAAATAAAATAAGTTTGCTGACATCCGTAACCTACTTCATTCACGACCTATTCACAAGGTTCTTCGTTTTTATTCGTGGGCAGTGCTACAGAAATCGAATGTAAATTGTTTGTAAAATGTTCGTATCATTTCACATAGTTCTGACATCAGTCACTGTTATCAGATGCAGTTCATTTATATTTTACATTTCCACTTAGTAAATGAAGGTAAAATCTATCGACATATCATCGTTCAGTTTCTCTTCATTTTAACTTGTTTTTTTTAAGTAATGCTCGTTGCACTTTAGTCCTCTTTTGTCCTCCGCGTACTTATGAATATGTGAGTTTTGCCTGGCAGTGTTGGGTGCGCAACCGACTGTTTTATCAAAGATAATTTCATACAATTTTTATGCAAAAGTCACCGGCATTAGCAACTATAATTTCTTTAACGGGTAGCTTTTAAAAGAAAAAGAATGGGCAAAGGAATGAATGAAATCCAACATAATGGAAGCTGTTGAACTCTTATAATTATCAAGGAATATTTCAGGAACAAGGGAAATAGGAGTGGGGAAAATAGCAAAGTTCGTTCCTACTAAAGAAGCTAAAGAAGCGTCAACTGCAAAAACCTTTCCGGACACTGATTAACAGAATGGTCTGATATTCGTAAATTTTTCTCTGACCGGAGTCCCTGATCAGAGTGATGTTTAATCCACTGATAGCGTAAGAAGGAAGACTGAGTACCTTCTAGTGTGCAATTAACGGTTGTCAAGTCACGAATACTAAGCTCCTGGTAGGTTAAACCGCATTAAAGTGGCAAAGAATGAGATTCCTCTGATGACATTATATAGAACGCCGCGAAGACCGAGTTCTTCCTGATGAGAATACTCCAAGTCACGAAGACTGTAATCCTTCTGATGTGAATATACCGGCTCTCAAATCGGGCGCTGTAGTTGCTTCCGATGCAAATACACCAGCCGTAAAGCCAAGAGACTGAGCTCACTCTTACGAGAGTACTCCGGTTGTGAAAATCACGAAGATTAAGCTTCCTCTAATGAGAACAGATCTGCTGTAAAGTCACGAAGACTGGCATTATACTGATGAGAACATACCAACCATAAAGTTTCGAAGACCGGTTATTCCCTGATAAGAAGAAACTGATTCTGAAGTCAGGAATGCTGATCTCCTGATTAGAATATACGGGCTGTCAAGGCATAAAGACTATGGTCCCTTGAATGACAATATACCGGCTGTGAAGGCAGGAAGACCCCGTTGTGAGGAAAAGGACACTGAACCCCTTCTGACGAGAATACACTGACAGCAAATAAATGAAGTTTAGCCTCCTTCGGATAAGAATGCACCTGCTGCGAAGATGATGAGAATATAGCGGCTGCAGTCCGTATCCGAACTCCAAATTGCACATTGGCGACACCTCTTGAATCGGAGCTGCATTGCAGGAAAGATGCACAGTGGTGGAGGCTCGAGAAAGGGGATTGCACCGGGACAATAAGAATAGATGGGAAGTTTCGAGTACATGAGAGAGAGAGAGGGAGATGCCACGGACAATAACACAGCCACCCTCTCTCTCTCTCTCTCTCTCTCTCTCTCTCTCTCTCTCTCTCTCTCTCAAGTTCCATTCTATCTCTGTTCCATACTTCGTCGAGACGCTTTTCAAACACTGGGAAATCCTTGACTTCTTGCTTGACTGAGAACATAAAAGCAGTGTTATGAGTAAGAGTGTCTCTCTCTCTCTCTCTCTCTCTCTCTCTCTCTCTCTCTCTCTCTCTCTCTCTCTCTCTCTCTCTCTCTCTGTCTTGTAGCTCTACTTTTGTATCTATCAATCGTTGTACGTTTATGTTTTAAAAGTATCTTTTGATGAAATCGGCAGATCAGCTTCCATAAGTAGGTTTGAATGGCGCTTTCATGGAAACGTCGAGATTTATGCAAAGTCAGAGGAAATACATATGCATAATTTGTCAAAAAAAGTAAAGCAGAACATACGCACAGTATATGCAATTAGTCAGAGACAATGGACGACTTCTGGCATTTAGAGCTAATGCAAACCTGACGTTTACGGTGTTTCATTACGTAAAAATAATTTAGTTTTATCGTCCACGAGTACGTACATTAAGACAAACCCAACTAATTAAGGAATGTTATACTGGGTGCTCTGATCTGAGATGAGACGAGTCAGGAAAAAAAAAAAAAAAGCAAATAGGTGATAAAAGCCTTTTCATGTGTCTGTTTACATATGGTCACTAGAGTGGTTGGAGTTGATGCGAACGTAAATACACCCACTATGCAGATGAAGAAGCAGACGACTTTGTGTTTGTTCTTTGCGGATCAGTTTGACTTATAATGAACAAAAGTTAACATACCTTAGTTTAACAGACCACTGAGGACTGCTGATTAACAGCTCTCCAAGGGCTGGCCGACTTATTTTTTGGCTGAGAACCAGATAGCAACGGGCTTATTTGTGGGAGAAATGAAGAAATAAATATCAAGGCTTTATCTTAATTAGGAACTTTATAATTATGAACAACCTTTTGATGCAACGTAAACCAGGAATAAGGCTTTATTAATGCAGAAATTGAACGTAAAGTACTGGGCAGATAAAGTACTGGGGTATGTAAATTCTTACTCATATAAATAACACGCTCTATTTTGTTTATGTTAAATTATTCGTATATAATCTATTGGAAACCTGAGGTCAGTTAGACTGAATATGATTATAATCATTTAGGACCATTAAGAAAACCTGAGGACATTAAGAAAAACGTAAATGGAAAAGTATTAAAGGTTTATGGGATAGAACATTCTTAGCTAATTAAAAATATGTAGTAAAACCAATGTCCGTAAACATTAACATGCTGTTCAAAACCTAGGTGAATTTATCGAGATCTCTAAAGTCTTTAAGTCATGGAAAAGTAAAAAATACCATCCCATAAACTTCTAAATATAATCGTCAAAGGCCCCAGGAAAAATAAACCAATGTAAATGTTAATAATAGCGGTTTGCAAACCATCAAAATGAATAAGTTACAACGATTTACGAAATTTGAATATAAGTCGGAATAATGACAAATCAAAAATAGAACGAAAGAAGACGAACGGTTCTAAGGCTATTTAAGACCACAAATTTCAAGTACGTGACCTGGGTCAGATTGCTTCAAGTAGATGCAGTCCTTTGATGCTGGAGGAGAGTGGATCTTTATCATGTTTTATCATTTGTTCTTCCCATTTGTATATTTATGGACCTACTGTATATATATATATATATATATATATATATATATATATATATATATATATATATATATATATATATATATATATGTATATATATTCTAACCAGACACCTCCTAAGGGCCTGTAAAGAACATGGAAGTTTTTTTTTTTTTTTATTGCCCCCATAACAGCACAGACGCCTTGGAATTAGAGCTTACTTTACCTAGTTTGAAGGCTAAATGCAGTTTAAATGTGAACATCGAAATGAATGGTGTAAAACTAAATGCAAAACAAAACTCTGAGGTATCAGTACTGGCCATTACAGGTTGGATAATTATCATCTCAAAGGATACGACATTGTAGGGACATATATCGGAATACTTTGACGTGCGATGTATTTAAAAAAAACGTGACTCGTGGAGTTCATCTGTCTACTTATTACATAAAATAACTGGTAGCAAACTTTTAGGTTTTATATGAGCCTGTACCACAAAGAGAGAGAGAGAGAGAGAGAGAGAGAGAGAGAGAGAGAGAGAGAGTTTTGAGTATGTTTGTGTCAGATTTTACGGCGTTCATTGTGATTCCAAACTTCGCCGGAGTAGAATCTCTTTCCGTCTGAGACGTCACGTAGATCACTCGATAAAAAAGCAAAGGAGATATTCAATCTGCATTGCTGATCAAGTCTTTTGCATTTCAGCAGGACGAAAGGAGATGAAATGCTGAGACATCGTAACGAGATACATACAGAAAAAAAAAATGCAAGTGAACATCCCCGAACCCCACCCCCACTTCCAAAAAAATAAGATCCCTCAAAGGCGACATTTCTTTTCTCTTTACAAAACAAAGGAAACATTACAAAGAGGTTCGCTCCCAAAGAAGAAAGAGGACAAAAGAAAGAAAAGAAAGCGTGAAAAATTCTTAAAGAATAAAAAAAACTAAATCCAGTTTGAATCAGCCAGACTGCCCGGGGGAGCTGAGAAGGTACAGGAATGTCACAGGTAAAGGGGGAATACGAGGGGAAAAGGAGAGATAAGTTCGACAGGGGTCTATTTCCCCGAGGGCTCAACAGAGACAAGGAAAACCGGTTAAGGCGCAGGTAATACCCTTGTCCTTTCCCCTTGTTCATCTCCCTTGCCTACCTACTTCACCTGAGGAAATTTAAAGGAGAGTAAGTAAAAATGAGCTCTCTCTCTCTCTCTCTCTCTCTCTCTCTCTCTCTCTCTCTCTCTCTCTCTCTCTCTCTCTCCCAGAAATAGATGAGGGGAAAGAGCAATTAAGACCCCTAGTGAAGGTGAAAGTGGTGCTGGTATGGGGTGTTGGCTATGAAGGTTCTTTGGAAGACATTGCTGTAGGAAATGGAGATTCACCCCCTTCCCTCCCAACAGAGAAGAGTTCTGGAAATGGCGAAGGCTAAATTGAATTCTATAGTGAAACTTTTTGGTTGAAGACATGGATGAAGGAAGAAATAGCAGGGCTGGGGACTTTGGAGGGACCTTTGCCTGTTGGAGATAGAGGCTACAGAGAACGGGGTCTGAGTGGTTAGGACGTATCTCAGATGGTGAGGTAACAGGGTGTTCTGCATTAGTTTTAACAATAGCTTCGATAAAGTGCACCCTCTCTCTCTCTCTCTCTCTCTCTCTCTCTCTCTCTCTCTCTCTCTCTCTCTCTCTCTCTCACGTCATGCTGGAATGACGTGCACTGTTCTTCCTTCTGCGAGAAAACTACTCAAAGTCGAATTAATAGTGAATTGGGAAATCTGCTGTAAACTGTGGTGAATCATTTCTCATAAAGGATACAGCTTAATTAGAACGAGATTTGATCAGATTTAGTCATTCCATTCACCCTGCATACTTTAATTTGTTCCCCATTTGTTTTTACTTTGATTACAGATACAAAACTTCTAGTAGTAGTTGTGATCCTTGTGGCACAATATAGTTTATGGGGCTTATTTACTGTGCATGCTCTCGTGCTGATACAGTAAATACTTTCTCTAAATCCCACTGGTGCTTAATAAATAAACTTGTGTCGTAGTTTACATAAATTTTCGCCACATTTCCATTAGAAGAGTATAGTGAAAAGGCTCGAACGAAAGGACGTTGCATGAAATTTTAAATTTCTGCTACTTACATGAGTCAAAAATAAGTGCAGTAATTATAGTCTAGGTATTCATTAGTAAAACTGTACATTAGGCTGACTTTATTTCTCATGTAATTCTGTCGGAAAATACTCAGCATATCAAGTACACCTCTGTTCATGTGTAGTGCTGTGTTCTGTTGATTTTTATATTTTTGCTCTGTATGTGCCTCCAAATTCGTTCTCATCTTCATTTTTGTTATCATTGAACTAAACCTTGACAAGTTCTTTAGTCTTCTTTTGATGTTCTTGTTAAAGGTCGCCTTTATTCCTTTCTAATGTTTCATGGAATTTAAGTGAAGCTCTTATAAATATTAAGAATCAGGGTTATAACTGAAAGACTTGGTTGATACCACTTTCTTTTGTTTTCCTTTTCTGATCTTATGTCATGCTTTGTCTGAATGGGTGTTTTAGTAGTGCAAACCAAATGATGTGTTTTTGTACACTAAAATTGAGGGTATGCTCATCTCAAGGTGTTCTCAGATCGTTCCTGCCAAGACGAGAGTTATATGACAGATAACAATTTCTACCCTTCCTCTACACCATAGGTTTGGGCAAGAACACATTACAGCACTGGAAACATGGTTAAAAGTCCCGTGAAAAACGCTAATATTTTTATTTTTACACTTGTTACTTCCATTGTCCCAGTCGTGGTAGCTGACTTCATGTAATCTCGTCCACCAAAGCATTGTGCTGCTAAGTGCACGTAGTAAGAGGATTCAGTGAGATGGCAGTGGCCAATGTTAGCAACCAGTGAAAAACCTATTTGGGAGCAGGGCATCTTCTGACTGGGTGGGCTCTTGGTGAGAATGGGTTGTGGGGAGCAACAGAGTCCTTCTCAAGCCATTCTGTTTTGTCAGGCCCATTGCAAATTTATAAGAATTACTTGTATTTTACTGCAGTTCTCTCGTTATAATACAGTGATAACTGTTGCTATGGCCATATAGCTAGGCCTATCCACTTTACATGAAGAGAGCAGTATTAGTGATAAGCCAGTGGAAAGGAAGAGTACACAAGCAGGGGTAAGCAAGAGGACTGTACATGTTGTGTATTACATAAAAAGTAAACCACAAAGGACATCAGAGCGTTCTGTTTTACTTTTACTTCCATTCATGGCCTAGGAAGGTGGCGGTTTTCCTACAGAAACGCTGTCGGGGACCAACTGGCATACCAGAAAAACTTGGATAAATATCTCCAAATTTCATCAGTGGTCATCGTTTAAAGATTGTTCATGATCACATTCAGTTACTGCCTCTTACTATATCTTGTTATCTGTGGGTTACTTAGAGCATTTTTGTACCTTGGTTGGACCAGAACACGAGCCTGCAGTGTAAGGTATCTGAGCACTGTTACTGCACAATTTTTCACCAGTGAATACAATATTGTGTTCTAAGTACCCAAGACAAACAGAATCGATGTGATAGAGGCAAATTATGGAAGTCTCAAACAAGAGGACTACTGGTGAACATCGTGTTGCAACAGAAAAGTAGCTAAGCGACCTCAAGAAGAGTGCTCAAGTCCCTTGTGACATCCTGCTTGAAGCAGAGGATACAGCACTAGTTAGTGACCCTTTAGACATCAACTTGAACATTGTTGACCTGCGACTAACACTTTCCTGGCCACGTTTGCAGGCTGTGATTGCACACTGCATACGGAAGTTATGGGTGGATAGCCTATGCTTACATGACATCAACGAATAGAAGGCCAGAATGTTTGTTTGGGATGAGGGGGGCCTGCCTAGACGAGAGCTGCTACTGGAGTGGATTCTTCAGTGGAAGATGGACAAGGGCCTGTCTTATGTGTAATTGCAGAGGACACAACAAAAATGTTTATAGGTTTCTTGCAGCACTTCATTAAATTGGAGTGGATCCTTTTCTTCATGTTGGGTGAGAAGAATGCCTGCAGATTACAGCCCTTGCACCAGAAATGGGAGGACTTTTGGACATTTGGTTGTGTTTATTAGGTTTTAAAGTCTGCCTATCAGCTTGCCCTAGGTCAGCTTGTTTCAGGGTGTGATGCCTCATCCGTTACAATTAAATTTGCATTATTGATAATTGAATTACCACATATCTGCTAAAATCTAGAGCAGTAACTGCATAAGCTGGTAATTCTGCTGATTATTATTATTTTTTCGGCATTAGCTCTTTTTCTGTTATCATTACTAAAAGCTTTTTATATCATCCTGTATATCTGTTACAGAACAGACATAAGTAGAAACCTGTAAAGGATTAGAGACACCCATTAAGAAATACAAAAACTAAGACAACATAGAATGATGTGTGTGGTGACTAATATTTCATAGTGGTAGTATATGAAATTAATTTGCAAGCCTACAGTCAGAGGAAGTCATAGTTAATTTGTTATAATTTATTTTCACACTTTTTACTTCATTCACAAAGTAACATTCATTAGTGTACAGTCACAGTAGCTTAACATAGTTTTGCATTAGTGTACAATCATATATATGAATATATAAACATACACACACATATACATATATACACACATACACACACACATATATATATATATATATATATATATATATATATCGTGAGGAAAGTGAAAAGCAGAATGCCAGATCTTTTACCTTTTAGACATTTTCACAGAGAAACTTTGCACTTTGTTGTTTCACTTCCCTAGTGGGCCATATACTCCGTAAATAATTTCATATTACGTTGTTATTCCCATGATAGATTGATACACATTTATTTATATATATATATATATATATATATATATATATATATATATATATATATATATATATATATACATACATATATACATACACACACACAACTGAGAAGCAAATAACAAAAATAATGGATTTTACATACATGGAGATATAGTATATATATATATATATATATATATATATATATATATATATATATATATATATATATATATATATATATTGTGACGAGCTGTCACATTAAATATTGTAAATAAAAGAAAAAAAAATTTTTAAAATACAGTTTTGTATTTTCTGTAAATATTCTTATAAATTGTTCTATTTGTATTTAAGCACTTTCTGTTCCTGTTTAAATGCTCCTTGGACATTCTCTAGTCCAGTACTTTAAAAGTTTACATTGTCCTGAAAAGAATGTAACAGATGAGAGAATCACAGCTGTTCATACAGTCAACATCTGCTCGCTATCTTATATTGGTGCTTAATTGTGGTGTAAAGTGATTATTATTATATATTAGTGGGTACATTATAGTTTTTAACTTTTATAAAGTTAAAAGTTTCTCAGTGTTTCCTTATTCTTGTGCCTGGATCTTGGTGTTTTTGGGTTATTAGATTATTTATTAAGTGGTATATTAAGTGCTAAATAAAGTTAAGTTTAAAGTAAACATAATTCAGTGATAAACTACAACAGACATATTTTGTTTTGGTGGTAATTTTTTATTATTGCCCGCTGACTTGTATTATAACAAGGCCATTACATCGCTACCATACCACCTGGTAAGAATATACTTGCAGTGTGACAATATTTGGGGCCTGTCCGATCATATTTATTCTGTGATCGTAATTCTTCATGTGAGTTCTTGTTTCATGCGACTCATGTGATTTCATGTTTCATGTGACTTATGTGATTCTTGTTATTCAGTGATCTAAGTCATAGTTCATGTGTATCATGTGATTTATGTGATTTATGAGATAAGTGTCTGTTGCAGTAAATAAGCTTAAGTATTAAATTTTTCACACCAGATCCAGACGGGCACAATAGTAAGTTGCACTGTTACGAATAGTAAGTGATTCTCTCCATTCATATCGGTATCGATGATTTGGAGGTATAGTTGGTAGCTTAATGTTAATCGACTGGGACCAGTGTTAATTCACTATCGATAGGGCCCACCCCTTTTCATGAACCACCCTTTTAAGATTCTTCCCAAGCCATTAGACTTCTTCCGACAAACACTTGTGTTAATCCGGATACCGTGTCAATGAGCTACCCTGAATCTTCTTAAATCATAATCATTGAACTAGTTCATTCCTAGTTAAGACCATTCCGTTGGTCATCTCATTACTTGATTTTGGTTCGTTTTGCGCGCATTAACATCTTCGGACCGATATCGCAATCTTATTCCTCTTAATTGTGGGAATCTCTTATCACTTGTCAATATTGATAAGTCGTTAATTTTCACTTTTGAATTATCAGTAATGCTCTCATCTGGTTTAAATTATAATTCAGTCCTTCGATATTGAACTTAGTTATTATCAGCAGTTGCTTAAGACTTATTAAATAGCAATTATTTTTGTTAAGGTAACTAGCTTATTTTTAAATAAGTTTCACGATTTTTGTGCCATCTAACTTAATTCTTTACTAAACATGTTCAATTTAGAGCAATTCTTATTAACCCTAAGATGAACTACCAAGATTACATCTTGCCAAAGAAAGCGGAACTCTTGACTATCACCCAGAAATGGCAAATACCTTAGAGTCCTCTATGTCAAAAGCTAGATTGATAAGCGACATCCTCCAATTTCTAATTGCAAAGAATGTAGTTAAAGAGAGCGACGAAGAAGTAGAAGAACTTCGTTACTGACCGATGCGGTTGCTACCAGTAAAGATGATCAGAAGTAACCAAGATGAAACTACAATTGGAATTGGAGAAAATGAAGATACTCAATGCACGAGAAGAAGAAGAAAGGCAAATGAGAGAAGAGGAAAAACGAAAGATTAACTCAGAAGAAGATGAAAGACAAATAAAGAAGATGAAAAAGCGAAGATTAGCTGAGGAAGAAGATGAAAGAAAACTAAGATTAGCTCAGGAAGAGGAAGCAAGAAGACGAAGCTGCACTACAGGAAGTAGAACTCCAAAAGAAATTGCGGAAATAGAATTGTCGAAAACAGAAACTGCTAACATACAACTTAAAAACAAGGAGAAGAACGCAATCTTCCTGAAAAAGTTCGACTTCAACAAAGCAAAAAGCTCATTCCTACATTTGATGAAAAAAGAACCGAAGTATTCTTCACACTTTCGAGGGATACAGCTACCTCACTCAAGTGGCCGGCAGAACACTGGGTAATGCTCATTAGAAACGGGTTTCAAAGGTAAGGCAGCTTATGTTTTTTTCCTCGCAAATGATTACTGTTAAGGATTATCAGATCCTTAAAGAAGCTATTCTAGATGTATTCAATCACCGTGAAGGATATCGTCAAAGTTTCCGCCAATTCACAAAAATCTACAACCCAGACATTTTGTGGAATTTTGTGATACTAAAATGAAGACAATTTCAAAGTGGATTGACAAAGCTGGAATTACAGAATTTGAGTCACTTAAAGTCTGGTAATCATGGAAGGTTTCTTAGAAAAGTGCCATTTAACATTGCTAACTATATTTTAGATAAGGAGAAACGGATCTCATGAAAGCAGCTAGTCTGGCAGATGACTATTTTCTGCGCCATAAATCATATAAACCTGCCCATTATAAAACTACCTTTTTTCAGACAGATTTTGTACTTACTGCAAGCAGGCAGGACATCTCATTGAAAAGTGTCAGATCCTCCAGTGCAGAAAGTCTGAGTCAAGAACATAAGCCTGGTAAAAAACAGGATTCCAAGAAAGCTGATGCATGTGACCGTCCCTACTCCGGGTTAGATTCCTTCAAACCTTACACATGCCAAGAGTTCAGTAAATGGAAACCTGTCGTTTGTCTTCGTGATACAGGATCGTCTCAAACTATTATCAACCTACCACCACAGGAGCTGACAATGAAGCAGAATATGTTGCTGTAACGGACTTGACATCGACCAAGACTCTACCCTTGGCTGAGTAACGCTGGTGCCCCTACTACACAGGTAAAGCTTCTGTTGCTGTGTCTAATAAACCCTTGCCCATCCATCAATACAGGTACTGATAGGTAATGACCTTGCAGGGGCCAATGCTTTGAATTTAGTAGTAACAGATCAGATATGTTCTGAAACAAGAACTTAAAGTAAATGAAAATAAAATTGTTCAATCTGTATCAAAAAGTTCCAAGAAAAATAAAACTCTTGAAACATCTAAAGTAGAGAAGGCTTTGGAATTAGTAAAATTAAGCAAAGTAAAGTTTCAGCTTGAGTTGCAGGTAATGATCTAGCCTTGACATACTGGAAAAAGTAGAAAAATCCATCAGATAACCCCAAGACTCCTTATTTTTATACTGATCACGACTTACTCTTCAGGCATTTTAGATCTTCAAAGCACCAGTAACTTCCACGTGGCATGACTGTCACCAGCTTGTCTTACCAGCAACCTTGTACCACCACTTCTAGATTTGGCTCACCTCTGAATCCCATCTGAAGGGTTAATAAAACCTATCACAGAGTTTCACAGGACTTCTTCTGGCCAGGTATAAAGAAAAGATATTAAGGGTACATAATATCCTGTCATCAATGCCAGGTCACCGATGGGCCCAACGGAAGTATTATTCGTGCACCTTTGCAGCCCATCTCAGTACCAAACAACCTTTTGAGAAAATAATTTATTGACTGTGTAGGACCTATGCCTAAAACTCGGAAAGGTAGCAGTGCACTTGCTAACTGTCTTGTGTCCTACTACTAGATATCCCATTGCCATGCCTATTAAGAACATTAATGCCAAAACCATCATTGGTCAGCTTGTTAAAGTGTTCTGCAACCTTTGGATTTCCTAGATTCTCCAATGTGACAGAGTACTAATTTTACCAGTAAGTTATTCAAACAAAGTATGCAAGAGTTTAATATTCACAATGTCTATGCTTCTGCATATCATCCACAGACAAATGGAGCTCTTGAAAGGGTACACAGACCATCAAAAACCTTCTACGTAAATACATGGAGAGACTTTGTAAATCATGGGATGAAAATTTAGACCTCCTCATATATATGCTACGCAGTGTACCTAATGATTCGACTGGTGTATCACCCTTCAGACTTATGTTTGCTTGAAACCACGAACAACGCTAAGCATGGTGAAAGAAAATTTTATTCATAATAAGGAGGAGGATACTACCACCCTGTTAGCTTATATGAAAGAACTGAAAGAAAAGTTCCTTTCATGTATAATTTTGCTAATGAAAATCTTTTTGATTTCTCAGGAGAAAATGTCAACCTTTACAACAGGAAAACAAAGCTGCGAGGAATTCAGCATTGGCGACCAGGTTCTGGTTTATCATCAATACCAGGTGCACCTTAAGAGAAGAAATTTATGGGACCCTATACCATCGCCAGTAGACCTTCCAAATTAAACTATATAATCTCCCACCTGACCCGACAACGTCTACTCAAATGGTACATGTTAATCTTATAAAACCATATCGTGCACCTGCTAATGTGGTAAGTCACATCTCTTCTCAAGCGGTTTCTGTTGATACCACAGTTCAGTTCAAAAACCAGGAGGTAGATGGAAAACTCCTTCAGAGGATAATCTTGTATCATGGAAGGATCTTCTCAACAACCAAGTATTAGAATCCTTGCCAAGTTATCTTGCAAAAATCCCACCTAATCATCGTAAAACTTTAACTAAGTTACTGCTGGAGTATTCAGATGTTTGTTCGGATCAATTAGAAGTCAGTGACACAATTAAGCATGATATAATTTTAGAGCCAGAACTACACCCATAAAGGCAGCCATATTATAGAGTAGTTGGTAGAAGACTGGAATCTCTAAGGAAGGAGGTTCAATACTTATTAGATAATAATTTAGCTGAACCCAGTGCGTCACCAGGCTTCACCGTGCATTTTAGTACCCAAAGCCAATGGTCAGCTTCTGACTATGCACAGATTACCATAAAATTAAACAAAGTCACGATTAAAGACTCATTTCCTCTACCTCGAATTAATGATATCTTGGACAACATTGGGAAGGCAAAAATCTAACACAAATAGATTTGATGAAAGGTTACTATCAAGTTCCATTAACTGAAAAAGCAAAAGAAATTTCTGCCTTTACACCCCATTTGGTTTATTTTCTTATACAGTGTTACCTTTCGGACTTACTAATTCTCCTGCTACCTTTCAGAGAATGATGAGTAACATTATCACAGGCTTACCTAACACCCGTGTACCTGGATGATGTGATCATTGTCAGCGAGAATTGGGATGAACATATATCACATCTTCTAGGCAACTTTACTCGAACGGTTCCGCAAAGCCAAGATAACCATTAATTTAGTAAGAGCACATTTGGCAGAAATGAGTAACTTATTTAGGCCATCGCATTGCAACGGTTACATCGCGAAAAGAAGCCAATATCCTAAGTATAAAGCAATTTCCTATTCCTTCTAACAAAAAAGAGTTAAAGACCTTCCTTGGTATGATATCTTACTATTCAAGATTTTAAGAGATTTCTCTTCATTTGCCCACTCTATAGATTAACATCATCAAAGTAACTTTTTCCTGGACTCCAGAAATAAATGCGATCTTTCAAAAATTAAAACATATTCTAATATAGAAACCCATACTCAAGGCTCCTGACTTTAAGAAAGATTTTTGTCTCCAAGTAGATGCCAGTGCTACCGGCTATGGAGCAGTCCTGCTGCAAACATCCACTCCCATAATTCCAGATGAGGACATAACTCTAGACTCCCTCCTACCCATCGCCTACTACTCAGGATATTTCCGGGGAGCACAGACTCGATGGGCTACCATCGAGAAAGAGCTGTATGCCATAATTGCAGCTCTTCAGCATTTCTCACCATACCTCGAGGGTCATCAGAAAGTAATAATTTACACAGACCATCGTCCTTTAGTGTATTTGGAACGTTCCTGACTACAGAATCAAAACTTCTAAGATGGTCATATCACTAACCAGATTCAACGTTGAACTTCGGACCATCAAAGGCATCAACAACCCATAGCAGATGCCTTATCCCGTTTCAAGACCGTCTGCAGAATAAAAGATACTGTTGATCGACCCGATCTCCACCATATAACAGCTATCAGGGATTGCTGTTATCCTACAGGGGAGGAGCTGTGACGAGCTGTCACATTAAATATTGTAAATAAAAGAAAAAAATTTTAAAATACAGTTTTGTATTTTCTGTAAAAAAATATTCTTATAAATTGTTCTATTTGTATTTAAGCACTTTCTGTTCCTGTTTAAATGCTCCTTGGACATTCTAGTCCAGTACTTTAAAAAGTTTACATTTGTCCTGAAAAGAATGTAACAGATGAGAGAATCACAGCTGTTCATACAGTCAACATCTGCTCGCTATCTTATATTGGTGCTTAATTGTGGTGTAAAGTGATTATTATTGTATATTAGTGGGTACATTATAGTTTTTAACTTTATTAAAGTTAAAAGTTTCTCGAGTGTTTCCTTATTCTTGTGCCTGGATCTTGGTGTTTTGGGTTATAAGATTATTTATTAAGTGGTATATTAAGTGCTAAATAAAGTTAAGTTTAAAGTGAACATAATTCAGTGATAAACTACAACAGACATATTTTGTTTTGGTGGTAATTTTTGTTATTATTATTGCTGACTTGTATTATAACAAGGCCATTACATCGCTACCATACCACCTGGTAAAGAATATACTTGCAGTGGTGACAAATATATATATATATATATATATATATATATATATATATATATATATATATATATATATATATATATATATATATATATAATGTCTCCATGTACGCAGAACCCATTATTTTCATATTTCCTTCTCAGTTGTAGAACTATTGTACTGAAGACAAAGCCTGGTTCATTAATGATGGTAGATTAGAAGTCCTTAATTAAAAACCAGGAGCTTATCATCTGTGGAAAAGGAATAATCTGATTTGACAAGGAATAATTTTACCAACTAGGAATTGGGGCTCGTTGAATATTTGCTCTGGCTAAGAATAAATACGACGCCACTATAAAAGGAGTCTTTTCAGGTACACAGTGTTAATGGTGAGCTACTCTCAGATATAGACTTTCTCTTTAGACTCAAGAGTGCCTCCTTTGCTTATACCGTATAGTCTGTCATTCACTATTCAAAGGAAAAGGCGACTCTTTTGACTGAAGTATTCAGTAGTAAGCGGAGTAATGTGAACCTCACCATACGTCGTTGCTGTTTCCTTGATGCCAAACGGATTAGTTTTTCAGTTCTGTGAGATTATGAATCTTTTACTTGACTTCGATGCTTCTGGTGTCGTAGACCCTAATGGTTTTATTCCCTGTGTTTTCTGTGAAGGCTTATGTGTACTTAGATTCTGAGTTGTCCAATATTTTTCATAAAATGCTTGGAAAATGGTTAAGGTTTTTCCATTCACTAAATACTAGAATGAAGATCATGCAGTGTTTGTTACTACCCCATGTCTATTGATCCAATATTATCTTAAAGTTTTTAGTGTCTGCGGGAAAAGCGTCTATATGTTTATGCTAAGTTTATCAACTTGTTTCATAGTTTACAGTTAATGTTGCAAGGGTCTAGATGCATATATGCGAGTATTGTTGTTCCTGAAGTTCATATGACTCATCTCCACATTAGTGTGTGGTCTGGTAAAACTAAGGTATACTTAGTTGCTCTTGTCAAAGTTAACCGTCAGATCTAGGTTCCCAACTCAGGCAGATAGGAGTTGAATGTTTTTAACTATACTTTGCAATGGGTAATTGTTGATGAGCAGTCTGGTAGCTACAGGAATGTAGTATCTTGTGTATGATCAGGGTGTTGTTCTTGGACCACTGATGTTTTTATTATATACACGTAATATGTGGTTTAGTTTAAAAAATGAGCTGGTTGCCTGTGCGGATCACGTTACTCAATTTCATAGATCCCATTACCTGATTGTAAAAACGTGGTTGCTAAATCTGATGAGCTAAAAGAGGTAGAGTGTGATCAGTATGAAAATAGTGAAGTGAATTGATGAAACCGGAGGTGCTATGCATTATTCTTAGCCATAATTGTATAATCTGTTCATCTTATAAACAGTTCGTTTTTCGCATTGTCTTCTGATGTGAATTTTTTTTTTTGTCTTCTGATGTGAAAATTTTTTTTTTCACTCTTCCGAAATTTTTTTATCTTTTATTTATTTAACTCGGTTATACGCGTCCAGTTTGATGCGAATTAGAATACGTCACGATATTCTGATTATTAGTTATCTATTCCTGGTTGCATACATTGAGTTCCTCATATACTATGTTTATTGTATCACTTGCCATTTGCGTATTGCATACTCGAACAGAGTTGTGTATGCCAACTCTATTCCAAATATATTAACCTTGATTTTCACACACAATCTTATCAAGGAAAAATAATGCAGGAAAAGTTGGTGTGTTTATTTGGTGCGACTGCATGCATTGTTGTGGATTTTGCGTGCCGTAAGGTATCCGTTCTTGAGCCTTTAAAACGCTGGTGAACTTATAGGTTCTCGTAGTTTTCAGTTATAAATTCTATTCTCAGTTCTTCTCCTCTTCCCTCTGATATCGCTTTAGGGGTCTGGCGGTAAACAAACCATTTCTCTTTTATGTAAGACCATACTTTTCGGCGTTTGAATGAACCCCGTCTCGGTTGTCTCGTTGAAGTGGTTTTTGGAAGTTCAGCTACGCATGAACAGTACTTTTCGTAGATGGCCAATGGTGCATCGCTAACTTGTTGGCAGATTTCCATTTGGAATACTCTAGACAAGACATTGAACCATGCACTTTGGATTTTCCTAGTGTAAAAGCCAAGTGATTTAAATCACAGTGACCATTGATTTGTTACGTACAAAACTACTTTAAAATAAAATTTCCCTTTGTTTTGGACAGTTCTTACACCACAAGAATGTACAACAAGTAAAGACTGTTACCACACACTTAAGCCTCTTGCTTTTGATATTGGTCCCATCATCGGTCTTTCATCAGTTTGAAAACCGTATGCTTAAGGTGATTCAGGGACTTATCAGAGACTTAATCCCTCTAATGCCTCTACAAATATTTTATTGTCACATTCTGTCACGTTTCGTCCGACAAGTCGTTGCCTGGTTATATTAAGTTTAAGGTTAAATGGTCTCCCATATCACTGTTACTCTAAATTTCTGTAGCTTGGATTAGTGATAAGGTTAAGGTGCTCTTATCAGTATGCTCGTAATATCTATAACGTGTAGCAATGTAATATTTTTAAAGCCAACGTGACTGGCAGAGTATTGCACCGTCTCCTCTATGCTTCAGCTTTCTTATTGCCAGAAGTAAATTGTTTTTGTTTTAGATGAAATTTCTTTATTTTATACAAAAGAAATGACGTCACACAAAATAAACATGATTTTGAGAAAAATGAGTTTTAGCAAATTTATTTTTGTAATATTTTCTTTTTTGTAATATATCTTACGATTTCTAGATCTGCAGTCACGTATCTGAAGTCTGATTCGTTATGGATATTTAACTTGACCAGCTGATTTCTCTCTCTCTCTCTCTCTCTCTCTCTCTCTCTCTCTCTCTCTCTCTCTCTCTCTCTTTTCACGTGTGGTACCTGTCCTGAATTGGCCTTCTTGACTAGAACTGTAATGAAGTTACTTGTAACATTAGGCCAGGGTGTGGACGAGCTGTGTGTATGTGTGAGTGTATGTGTGTGTGTATGTGTGTGAGTGTATCTGTGTACGCGTGTGGTGCCGCACCTGTTTTATCTTTAGGCCTTTCTGATCAGGATTGTAATGAAGTTACATGGAACATTAGCCCAAGGTGAGGATAAAATCTCTCTCTCTCTCTCTCTCTCTCTCTCTCTCTCTCTCTCTCTCTCTCTCTCTCTCCTTCCTGTCGGTGCTTATGTTCTATCCAGGAGGGGCACATAAAAATGCACCACGCATCTGACTCATCCATATAATAAAATTCAATATACTAAGACATTGGTCTTCAATCATAGGTAGCATGTAACTCCAGTACTGTATATGTTATATGATATATATATATATATCATATATATATATATATATATATATATATATGCCTATATATATGTATGGTCATTCAATCATTATATGTATATGCACATGCAGGAATATATATATCCAGTACATATATATTTATATGCTATATATATATATATATATATATATATATATATATATATATATATATATATATATATATAAATATATACCGATAGTCACTGCCATTTTTAGCTGCAGAATCAAACAAAGGCTCTAAGGAAAAACAGTAGTTGCTTCTATGGTCCGCCTTTAACTGCTAAATCAAGGAAAACCTCCAAAACATTAGCAGCTTCCTATAACAACATAGATTGCTGATTAACAACATATCAATCCCTTTCCTTTTCCTTGTATACACTGCGCCACTCACCCCTAACTTTTATGTTCAATACTTTATGGAATTAACGGCTTTCTATTTCAACACCCATTCGACTCTATTGCCAGTTCTTTCTTTATTATTCTCTCCTTTCTCCTTTTGCGTTCATCTTATTTGAAATGTAATTCTTCCTGTCTCGTTTGTCAAAGTTGCAGGCGTTCAGGAAACTTTTAAGTTTTGTTTGGATATATCACATGGCTCTTTGCTTAGTCTGAAGTACTAAGTTTGTTTTCACCTCAAGTACTGAAATGTCCGAGCCTTCCTTTTTTTTTTTTGTATTTAACACTTGTATATGGGGTGCTTATTTCTTTGTCTTCTTTCTGGGGGTGAGTATATCAAAGACAGTTTGGCAGTTATTGAATCCTCTTGTCACATTTACCAGAAACAAGTTTTTTTGATAGCCACAATGACCTCTTAACTTTTAAAGCCTCGACGGCCAGTTCGGTAGAGCAGCAGCTTCTGACTTACAGAGAGGTCTGTGGCGCGGGTTCAAGTCCGCAGCCGACCGGTCAAAGAGGCGGACACTGCTATCCATGTAGACACAACGGGATTTTGTATGTAATCAACGGATAGGTTTGCTTAAAAGCAAATGGGTGTTACAGACTGATACACACACAAACAGAGCCACTCCAACATCTCCTAAAAACATAACAGACACCTCACACGTCTCGAACTGTCGACCTAACCGCTCAGCTCTCCTCGCTGCTGGGAGAAAGGGAGCTGGGGATTGGTACGATACACGTACATGCACTACCGGGGTCTAAGCAATGTCAGGCAGGGCAGCCGATCGAGACTACGGTCTACCCCAAAGCCAAACCAAAGCCCTTCAAAAGAAGGCATCGTGCTTACCCCATACAAAAAAATGGGAAAAGGCACGTAAGAAGAAGAAGAAGAAGAAGAATGACCTCTTAACTTTTAGAACTCCTCGTTCTGTTTGGGTACATTTACCACTGCACACTTTGAATGCGAATGGCAAATAATGGAAGAAGTTCTGCCGTCTCAAGTTTGATTCGTATCCACCTCTGGTAGATGAATGAGAGCTCGGGATCTGTTTCCCATTTCTGTTAAATGCTGCAGTGTTAAATGGGACCGGAAAGCGTGAAGTAATCCCAAAATTAAGAGGTCGTTGGGGTTAGAAAAAGTACTTGTTTGCTAAACATTTTGTAACTATGATGATGATGGAGCATTTTCAGTCCATGTTAAATGTTTGAATTTAACAGATGTTTACAAAGGCACTGACATTGATTTTTAGTATGCCTTATAGAATACTGTGGTAAGGAGTAACTTCATTCTTCTTCCAGATGGGGATTCCAGTCCCATTAAGAAAGATTAAGCTTATTCATTTATTTCCTATTCTTAGTCAGTGCTGGCTCTGAAATTCAACAATTCTTGGTTTGCTTAGTTTCTAGGGGCTTAAATTCCATTGTTGACCTTGCTTCCTTCGGCATTTGCACTAACGCATACAAATCTGTTAAAAAAAAAAAAGAGATGCTCAGTTTGTGAAATAATGCCAGTTATGGTATAAAAATTATCATGCAAACAAAATGTGTTTTCGGTATCCATTTGTGAATGAACGAAGTTGATGAAATTCTGGCAACAGTGTTGAAAATGTGGTTACGCGATTTACACAATGACGAAAAGTTAATGTTTGTATTCCTGTTTTTTTTTCCCCCAGGTGCAACGTTTTCATTGTAAGTTTGTCAGACGTACTTCTCTTTTCAGCGTTGTGGATTAACAGTAACCTTGGTCTTTCCAGCGAGTGTATGGGTTTTAAATCCCACCCCGGGAAGGGAGAGCTTCTTCATATGATTCCAATTTCGGATTCAAGGCTTCCGTGTCAAGCATATTATGTAACATGAATGACCAAACCGAGAAGTTATTCGAGAAAAATCATGATTCTGGTGAATGAGACAAGTAGATACACTATCTTTTCTAACTCAGTTTACTGACACGCCTCAAGCAGATCTTTATATCCATGGAATATTTTTTTAATGACTCATTTCTCCCTTTCCCTCTGTGTATCGTAGTTTCCCTCCCCATTCTTTTCCTCTCTCTCTCCCTCTCACTTTCCCCAAGAGGACCATCGTCTCCCTTCTCATGCTAATCAAGAACGCCGGATGAGAAATTAAATCTCCATCTTTATTAGCTCCCTTTTATGTCCGGAGTAAGTGAGCAAATGGGAGGGGCCTTACCTGTCTGGCCTCGCGCTTAATGTTGTTAAGGGAGGAGCTGTTTAACCTGTTCGCGCCTCGGTATGTACCGGTTCCTCAACACTTCTTATTCTTCATCTCATCTTCATCTTTGGTTTTCTTCATTCATGGATTCTCAGGTTTTTTTTTTTATTCTTCTCGTTTTATTTTCTTTTATTTGGCGTGTTTTATCTTTTGATCCTTCTTCCAGTTCCTAATGTATTGCGTTCATTCTCAATTTACCTTTTTGAAATCCCAGTTTTTGGATTTGTTTGACTTTCTCTCCATTTTTCTTCCTTTCTTTTCCTGCGTCGATCTCCGTTATTCTCCTACTGTCATCTTTCTCTTTCCTACAAGCAGCACTCAGCGTCGAGGAAAGTAATGAAGATAAAGTTAGAGCAAGGCCTGGAGCCTTGTGGACCATGCTGAGGTGTACGGTTGCTTTTGTGGAACGAGTTTCACGTAACTGATACAAAAATATACCGATGTCGCTGATTATAGAAATGGTTGTCTTCCTGTGAACACTGTTGGGTACTGGATTAGCTAACTAGCTAGCTACAAAGAGAGAAGAGAGAGAGAGAGAGAGAGAGAGAGAGAGAGAGAGAGAGAGAGAGAGAGAGAGAGATTGAGATTTGGTAGTCAAATTTAGTTTTAGGTGAAAGTGATTTCACTACATTAAATCAGTGGAATGTAGTAGTTAAGATAAGTAGAATTAGATGTGAATATTGAAAGGGTACGAAATAAGAATATTGATGGATAGCAAGAATAAGAAAGGAAATGTTGTAAATAAATGGCGGAAACACAATAAAAAAAAAAATCAGATGAAAGTAAGGGGGAAACTACCAAGAATTGGTAACAAAGTTTGCGAATCATTATCGCCCCTTATTCCT